>NC_135807.1:4369308-4466808 GCF_964213995.1 Mustelus asterias
GTGACTGTGTGTGTGTGTATAAATGTGACTGTGTGTGTGTGTATAAATGTGACTGTGTGTGTGTGTATAAATGTGACTGTGTGTGTGTGTTAAATGTGACTGTGTGTGTGTGTATAAATGTGACTGTGTGTGTGTGTATAAATGTGACTGTGTGTGTGTGTATAAATGTGACTGTGTGTGTGTGTGTATAAATGTGACTGTGTGTGTGTGTATAAATGTGACTGTGTGTGTGTGTATAAATGTGACTGTGTGTGTGTGTATAAATGTGACTGTGTGTGTGTGTATAAATGTGACTGTGTGTGTGTGTATAAATGTGACTGTGTGTGTGTATAAATGTGACTGTGTGTGTGATAAATGTGACTGTGTGTGTATAAATGTGACTGTGTGTGTGTGTATAAATGTGACTGTGTGTGTGTGTATAAATGTGACTGTGTGTGTGTGTATAAATGTGACTGTGTGTGTGTGTGTATAAATGTGACTGTGTGTGTGTGTATAAATGTGACTGTGTGTGTGTATAAATGTGACTGTGTGTGTGTATAAATGTGACTGTGTGTGTGTGTATAAATGTGACTGTGTGTGTGTGTGTATAAATGTGACTGTGTGTGTATAAATGTGACTGTGTGTGTGTATAAATGTGACTGTGTGTGTGTGTGTATAAATGTGACTGTGTGTGTGATATAAAATGTGACTGTGTGTGTGTGTATAAATGTGACGTGTGTGTGTATAAATGTGACTGTGTTGTGTGTATAAATGTGACTGTGTGTGTATAAATGTGACTGTGTGTGTGTGTATAAATGTGACTGTGTGTGTGTGTGTATAAATGTGACTGTGTGTGTGTGTATAAATGTGACTGTGTGTGTGTGTGTATAAATGTGACTGTGTGTTGTGTGTGTATAAATGTGACTGTGTGTGTATAAATGTGACTGTGTGTGTGTGTATAAATGTGACTGTGTGTGTGTGTATAAATGTGACTGTGTGTGTGTGTATAAATGTGACTGTGTGTGTGTATAAATGTGACTGTGTGTGTGTAAATGTGACTGTGTGTGTGTGTAAATGTGACTGTGTGTGTGTGTATAAATGTGACTGTGTGTGGTATAAATGTGACTGTGTGTGTATAAATGTGACTGTGTGTGTGTGTGTGTATAAATGTGACTGTGTGTGTATAAATGTGACTGTGTGTGTGTATAAATGTGACTGTGTGTGTATAAATGTGACTGTGTGTGTGTGTAAATGTGACTGTGTGTGTGTGTGTATAAATGTGACTGTGTGTGTGTGTTATAAATGTGACTGTGTGTGTGTGTATAAATGTGACTGTGTGTGTATAAATGTGACTGTGTGTGTGTGTAAATGTGACTGTGTGTGTGTGTATAAATGTGACTGTGTGTGTGTGTATAAATGTGACTGTGTGTGTGTGTATAAATGTGACTGTGTGTGTGTGTGTATAAATGTGACTGTGTGTGTATAAATGTGACTGTGTGTGTGTATAAATGTGACTGTGTGTGTATAAATGTGACTGTGTGTGTGTATAAATGTGACTGTGTGTGTTGTATGTGTGTGTGTGTGTGTATAAATGTGACTGTGTGTGGTGTGTATAAATGTGACTGTGTGTTGTGTATAAATGTGACTGTGTGTGTGTATAAATGTGACTGTGTGTGTGTATAAATGTGACTGTGTGTGTATAAATGTGACTGTGTGTGTATAAATGTGACTGTGTGTGTGTATAAATGTGACTGTGTGTGTGTATAAATGTGACTGTGTGTGTGTGTATAAATGTGACTGTGTGTGTGTGTGTATAAATGTGACTGTGTGTGTGTGTATAAATGTGACTGTGTGTGTGTATAAATGTGACTGTGTGTGTGTGTATAAATGTGACTGTGTGTGTGTATAAATGTGACTGTGTGTGTGTGATAAATGTGACTGTGTGTGTGTGTGTATAAATGTGACTGTGTGTGTGTATAAATGTGACTGTGTGTGTATAAATGTGACTGTGTGTGTGTGTATAAATGTGACTGTGTGTGTGTGTATAAATGTGACTGTGTGTGTGTGTGTATAAATGTGACTGTGTGTGTGTGTATAAATGTGACTGTGTGTGTGTGTATAAATGTGACTGTGTGTGTATAAATGTGACTGTGTGTGTGGTATAAATGTGACTGTGTGTGTATAAATGTGACTGTGTGTGTGTGGTATAAATGTGACTGTGTGTGTATAAATGTGACTGTGTGTGTGTGTGTATAAATGTGACTGTGTGTGTATAAATGTGACTGTGTGTGTGTGTGTATAAATGTGACTGTGTGTGTATAAATGTGACTGTGTGTGTGTATAAATGTGACTGTGTGTGTATAAATGTGACTGTGTGTGTGTGTATAAATGTGACTGGTGGGTGTGTGTATAAATGTGACTGTGTGTGTGTATAAATGTGACTGTGTGTGTGTATAAATGTGACTGTGTGTGTGTATAAATGTGACTGTGTGTGTTGTATAAATGTGACTGTGTGTGTGTATAAATGTGGACTTGTGTGTGTATAAATGTGACTGTGTGTGTGTGTATAAATGTGACTGTGTGTGTGTGTGTGTAAATGTGACTGTGTGTGTGTGTATAAATGTGACTGTGTGTGTGTGTATAAATGTGACTGTGTGTGTGTGTATAAATGTGACTGTGTGTGTATAAATGTGACTGTGTGTGTGTGTGTATAAATGTGACTGTGTGTGTATAAATGTGACTGTGTGTGTATAAATGTGACTGGTGTGTGTATAAATGTGACTGTGTGTGTATAAATGTGACTGTGTGTGTGTGTATAAATGTGACTGTGTGTGTATAAATGTGACTGTGTGTGTATAAATGTGACTGTGTGTGTGTATAAATGTGACTGTGTGTGTGTGTATAAATGTGACTGTGTGTGTGTATAAATGTGACTGTGTGTGTGTATAAATGTGACTGTGTGTGTGTGTATAAATGTGACTGTGTGTGTATAAATGTGACTGTGTGTGTGTATAAATGTGACTGTGTGTGTGTGTGTATAAATGTGACTGTGTGTGTATAAATGTGACTGTGTGTGTGTGTGTATAAATGTGACTGTGTGTGTGTATAAATGTGACTGTGTGTGTGTGTGTGTATAAATGTGACTGTGTGTGTATAAATGTGACTGTGTGTGTGTATAAATGTGACTGTGTGTGTGTTTTTATAAATGTGACTGTGTGTGTGTGTATAAATGTGACTGTGTGTGTATAAATGTGACTGTGTGTGTGTATAAATGTGACTGTGTGTGTGTATAAATGTGACTGTGTGTGTGGTATAAATGTGACTGTGTGTGTATAAATGTGACTGTGTGTGTGTGTGTAAATGTGACTGTGTGTGTGTGTATAAATGTGACTGTGTGTGTGTGTATAAATGTGACTGTGTGTGTGTGTATAAATGTGACTGTGTGTGTGTGTATAAATGTGACTGTGTGTGTATAAATGTGACTGTGTGTTGTGATAAATGTGACTGTGTGTGTGTGTGTGTATAAATGTGACTGTGTGTGTGTATAAATGTGACTGTGTGTGTATAAATGTGACGTGTGTGTGTGTGTGTATAAATGTGACTGTGTGTGTGTATAAATGTGACTGTGTGTGTGTATAAATGTGACTGTGTGTGTATAAATGTGACTGTGTGTGTGTATAAATGTGACTGTGTGTGTGTATAAATGTGACTGTGTGTGTGTGTATAAATGTGACTGTGTGTGTGTGTATAAATGTGACTGTGTGTGTGTGTATAAATGTGACTGTGTGTGTGTGTGTATAAATGTGACTGTGTGTGTGTGTATAAATGTGACTGTGTGTGTGTGTGTGTATAAATGTGACTGTGTGTGTGTATAAATGTGACTGTGTGTGTGTGTATAAATGTGACTGTGTGTGTGTGTATAAATGTGACTGTGTGTGTGTATAAATGTGACTGTGTGTGTGTGTATAAATGTGACTGTGTGTGTGTATAAATGTGACTGTGTGTGTGTGTGTGTATAAATGTGACTGTGTGTGTATAAATGTGACTGTGTGTGTGTATAAATGTGACTGTGTGTGTGTGATAAATGTGACTGTGTGTGTGTATAAATGTGACTGTGTGTGTGTATAAATGTGACTGTGTGTGTGTGTGTGTATAAATGTGACTGTGTGTGTGTATAAATGTGACTGTGTGTGTATAAATGTGACTGTGGTGTGTATAAATGTGACTGTGTGTGTGTATAAATGTGACTGTGTGTGTATAAATGTGACTGTGTGTGTGTATAAATGTGACTGTGTGTGTGTATAAATGTGACTGTGTGTGTGTGTATAAATGTGACTGTGTGTGTGTGTATAAATGTGACTGTGTGTGTGTGTGTGTATAAATGTGACTGTGTGTGTGTGTATAAATGTGACTGTGTGTGTGTGTATAAATGTGACTGTGTGTGTGTGTGTGTATAAATGTGACTGTGTGTGTGTGTATAAATGTGACTGTGTGTGTGTGTATAAATGTGACTGTGTGTGTGTATAAATGTGACTGTGTGTGTGTGTATAAATGTGACTGTGTGTGTGTATAAATGTGACTGTGTGTGTGTATAAATGTGACTGTGTGTGTATAAATGTGACTGTGTGTGTATAAATGTGACTGTGTGTGTGTATAAATGTGACTGTGTGTGTGTGTGTGATAAATGTGACTGTGTGTGTATAAATGTGACTGTGTGTGTGTATAAATGTGACTGTGTGTGTGTATAAATGTGACTGTGTGTGTGTGTATAAATGTGACTGTGTGTGTGTGTGTATAAATGTGACTGTGTGTGTGTATAAATGTGACTGTGTGTGTGTATAAATGTGACTGTGTGTGTGTGTATAAATGTGACTGTGTGTGTGTGTGTGTATAAATGTGACTGTGTGTGTGTATAAATGTGACTGTGTGTGTGTATAAATGTGACTGTGTGTGTGTGTGTATAAATGTGACTGTGTGTGTGTGTGTGTATAAATGTGACTGTGTGTGTGTGTATAAATGTGACTGTGTGTGTGTATAAATGTGACTGTGTGTGTGTGTATAAATGTGACTGTGTGTGTGTGTATAAATGTGACTGTGTGTGTGTGTATAAATGTGACTGTGTGTGTGTGTGTGTATAAATGTGACTGTGTGTGTGTATAAATGTGACTGTGTGTGTGTATAAAATGTAATGTGTGTGTGTATAAATGTGACTGTGTGTGTGTGTATAAATGTGACTGTGTGTGTGTGTATAAATGTGACTGTGTGTGTGTGTATAAATGTGACTGTGTGTGTGTGTGTGTATAAATGTGACTGTGTGTGTGTATAAATGTGACTGTGTGTGTGTATAAATGTGACTGTGTGTGTGTGTATAAATGTGACTGTGTGTGTGTGTGTGTATAAATGTGACTGTGTGTGTGTGTATAAATGTGACTGTGTGTGTGTATAAATGTGACTGTGTGTGTGTGATAAATGTGACTGTGTGTGTGTGTATAAATGTGACTGTGTGTGTGTTATAAATGTGACTGTGTGTGTGTATAAATGTGACTGTGTGTGTGTGTATAAATGTGACTGTGTGTGTGTGTGTGTATAAATGTGACTGTGTGTGTGTGTATAAATGTGACTGTGTGTGTGTATAAATGTGACTGTGTGTGTGTATAAATGTGACTGTGTGTGTATAAATGTGACTGTGTGTGTGTATAAATGTGACTGTGTGTGTGTATAAATGTGACTGTGTGTGTGTGTATAAATGTGACTGTGTGTGTGTGTATAAATGTGACTGTGTGTGTGTGTGTGTATAAATGTGACTGTGTGTGTGTGTATAAATGTGACTGTGTGTGTGTGTATAAATGTGACTGTGTGTGTGTGTGTGTATAAATGTGACTGTGTGTGTGTGTATAAATGTGACTGTGTGTGTGTATAAATGTGACTGTGTGTGTGTGTATAAATGTGACTGTGTGTGTATAAATGTGACTGTGTGTGTGTGTGTTATAAATGTGACTGTTTGTGTGTATAAATGTGACTGTGTGTGTGTATAAATGTGACTGTGTGTGTGTATAAATGTGACTGTGTGTGTGTATAAATGTGACTGTGTGTGTGTATAAATGTGACTGTGTGTGTGTGTATAAATGTGACTGTGTGTGTATAAATGTGACTGTGTGTGTGTATAAATGTGACTGTGTGTGTGTGTGTATAAATGTGACTGTGTGTGTGTGTATAAATGTGACTGTGTGTGTGTATAAATGTGACTGTGTGTGTGTGTGTGTATAAATGTGACTGTGTGTGTGTGGTGTATAAATGTGACTGTGTGTGTGTGTATAAATGTGACTGTGTGTGTGTGTATAAATGTGACTGTGTGTGTGTATAAATGTGACTGTGTGTGTGTGTGTGTATAAATGTGACTGTGTGTGTGTGTGTGTATAAATGTGACTGTGTGTGTGTATAAATGTGACTGTGTGTGTGTGTATAAATGTGACTGTGTGTGTGTGTATAAATGTGACTGTGTGTGTGTATAAATGTGACTGTGTGTGTGTGTATAAATGTGACTGTGTGTGTGTAAATGTGACTGTGTGTGTGTGTATAAATGTGACTGTGTGTGTGTGTATAAATGTGACTGTGTGTGTGTATAAATGTGACTGTGTGTGTGTATAAATGTGACTGTGTGTGTGTGTATAAATGTGACTGTGTGTGTGTAAATGTGACTGTGTGTGTGTATAAATGTGACTGTGTGTGTGTATAAATGTGACTGTGTGTGTGTATAAATGTGACTGTGTGTGTGTGTATAAATGTGACTGTGTGTGTGTGTATAAATGTGACTGGTGTGTATAAATGTGACTGTGTGTGTGTATAAATGTGACTGTGTGTGTGTGTGTGTATAAATGTGACTGTGTGTGTGTGTATAAATGTGACTGTGTGTGTGTATAAATGTGACTGTGTGTGTGTGTGTATAAATGTGACTGTGTGTGTGTGTGTGTATAAATGTGACTGTGTGTGTGTGTATAAATGTGACTGTGTGTGTGGTATAAATGTGACTGTGTGTGTGTGTGTATAAATGTGACTGTGTGTGTGTGTATAAATGTGACTGTGTGTGTGTGTATAAATGTGACTGTGTGTGTGTGTATAAATGTGACTGTGTGTGTGTATAAATGTGACTGTGTGTGTGTGTGTGTATAAATGTGACTGTGTGTGTGTATAAATGTGACTGTGTGTGTGTGTAAATGTGACTGTGTGTGTGTATAAATGTGACTGTGTGTGTGTGTAAATGTGACTGTGTGTGTGTGTGTGTATAAATGTGACTGTGTGTGTGTGTATAAATGTGACTGTGTGTGTGTGTAAATGTGACTGTGTGTGTGTGTATAAATGTGACTGTGTGTGTGTGTATAAATGTGACTGTGTGTGTGTGTGTATAAATGTGACTGTGTGTGTGTGTATAAATGTGACTGTGTGTGTGTGTATAAATGTGACTGTGTGTGTGTGTATAAATGTGACTGTGTGTGTGTAAATGTGACTGTGTGTGTGTTATAAATTACTGTGTATAAATGTGACTGTGTGTGTGTGTGTATAAATGTGACTGTGTGTGTGTGTGTATAAATGTGACTGGTGTGTGTGTGTATAAATGTGACTGTGTGTGTGTGTATAAATGTGACTGTGTGTGTGTGTATAAATGTGACTGTGTGTGTGTGTATAAATGTGACTGTGTGTGTGTAAATGTGACTGTGTGTGTGTGTATAAATGTGACTGTGTGTGTGTTAAATGTGACTGTGTGTGTGTGTATAAATGTGACTGTGTGTGTGTGTATAAATGTGACTGTGTGTGTGTGTGTATAAATGTGACTGTGTGTGTATAAATGTGACTGTGTGTGTGTGTATAAATGTGACTGTGTGTGTGTAAATGTGACTGTGTGTGTGTGTGTATAAATGTGACTGTGTGTGTGTGTATAAATGTGACTGTGTGTGTGTGTATAAATGTGACTGTGTGTGTGTGTATAAATGTGACTGTGTGTGTGTGTGTAAATGTGACTGTGTGTGTGTGTGTGTATAAATGTGACTGTGTGTGTGTGTATAAATGTGACTGTGTGTGTGTGTATAAATGTGACTGTGTGTGTGTGTATAAATGTGACTGTGTGTGTGTGTGTATAAATGTGACTGTGTGTGTGTGTGTGTATAAATGTGACTGTGTGTGTATAAATGTGACTGTGTGTGTGTGTATAAATGTGACTGTGTGTGTGTGTGTATAAATGTGACTGTGTGTGTGTGTGTATAAATGTGACTGTGTGTGTGTGTGTGTATAAATGTGACTGTGTGTGTGTGTGTATAAATGTGACTGTGTGTGTGTGTGTGTATAAATGTGACTGTGTGTGTGTGTATAAATGTGACTGTGTGTGTGTGTGTGTAAATGTGACTGTGTGTGTGTGTGTATAAATGTGACTGTGTGTGTGTGTATAAATGTGACTGTGTGTGTGTGTGTGTATAAATGTGACTGTGTGTGTGTGTGTGTATAAATGTGACTGTGTGTGTGTATAAATGTGACTGTGTGTGTATAAATGTGACTGTGTGTGTGTGTATAAATGTGACTGTGTGTGTGTGTGTGTATAAATGTGACTGTGTGTGTGTGTATAAATGTGACTGTGTGTGTGTGTGTGTATAAATGTGACTGTGTGTGTGTGTATAAATGTGACTGTGTGTGTGTGTGTGTATAAATGTGACTGTGTGTGTGTGTATAAATGTGACTGTGTGTGTATAAATGTGACTGTGTGTGTGTGTGTGTATAAATGTGACTGTGTGTGTGTGTATAAATGTGACTGTGTGTGTGTATAAATGTGACTGTGTGTGTGTGTGTGTATAAATGTGACTGTGTGTGTGTATAAATGTGACTGTGTGTGTGTGTGTGTATAAATGTGACTGTGTGTGTGTGTGTATAAATGTGACTGTGTGTGTGTATAAATGTGACTGTGTGTGTGTGTGTGTGTATAAATGTGACTGTGTGTGTGTGTATAAATGTGACTGTGTGTGTGTGTATAAATGTGACTGTGTGTGTGTGTGTGTATAAATGTGACTGTGTGTGTGTGTATAAATGTGACTGTGTGTGTGTATAAATGTGACTGTGTGTGTGTGTGTGTATAAATGTGACTGTGTGTGTGTATAAATGTGACTGTGTGTGTGTATAAATGTGACTGTGTGTGTGTATAAATGTGACTGTGTGTGTGTGTGTGTATAAATGTGACTGTGTGTGTGTGTGTGTATAAATGTGACTGTGTGTGTGTATAAATGTGACTGTGTGTGTGTATAAATGTGACTGTGTGTGTGTGTGTGTATAAATGTGACTGTGTGTGTGTATAAATGTGACTGTGTGTGTGTGTGTGTATAAATGTGACTGTGTGTGTGTGTGTGTATAAATGTGACTGTGTGTGTGTATAAATGTGACTGTGTGTGTGTATAAATGTGACTGTGTGTGTGTGTATAAATGTGACTGTGTGTGTGTGTAAATGTGACCGTGTGTGTATAAATGTGACTGTGTGTGTGTAAATGTGACTGTGTGTGTGTGTATAAATGTGACTGTGTGTGTGTAAATGTGACTGTGTGTGTGTGTATAAATGTGACTGTGTGTGTGTGTAAATGTGACTGTGTGTGTGTGTATAAATGTGACTGTGTGTGTGTAAATGTGACTGTGTGTGTGTGTAAATGTGACTGTGTGTGTGTGTATAAATGTGACTGTGTGTGTGTAAATGTGACTGTGTGTGTGTGTGTATAAATGTGACTGTGTGTGTATAAATGTGACTGTGTGTGTGTGTATAAATGTGACTGTGTGTGTGTGTGTATAAATGTGACTGTGTGTGTGTAAATGTGACTGTGTGTGTGTGTGTATAAATGTGACTGTGTGTGTGTAAATGTGACTGTGTGTGTGTGTGTATAAATGTGACTGTGTGTGTATAAATGTGACTGTGTGTGTGTGTAAATGTGACTGTGTGTGTGTGTGTATAAATATGACTGTGTGTGTGTGTAAATGTGACTGTGTGTGTGTGTGTATAAATGTGACTGTGTGTGTGTGTGTATAAATGTGACTGTGTGTGTGTATAAATGTGACTGTGTGTGTGTGTGTGTAAATGTGACTGTGTGTGTGTGTATAAATATGACTGTGTGTGTGTGTAAATGTGACTGTGTGTGTGTGTGTATAAATGTGACTGTGTGTGTGTGTGTATAAATGTGACTGTGTGTGTGTGTGTATAAATGTGACTGTGTGTGTGTGTATAAATGTGACTGTGTGTGTGTGTGTGTATAAATGTGACTGTGTGTGTGTGTGTGTGTAAATGTGACTGTGTGTGTGTGTATAAATGTGACTGTGTGTGTGTGTGTGTATAAATGTGACTGTGTGTGTATAAATGTGACTGTGTGTGTGTGTATAAATATGACTGTGTGTGTGTGTAAATGTGACTGTGTGTGTGTGTGTATAAATGTGACTGTGTGTGTGTGTAAATGTGACTGTGTGTGTGTGTGTATAAATGTGACTGTGTGTGTGTGTATAAATGTGACTGTGTGTGTGTATAAATGTGACTGTGTGTGTGTGTATAAATATGACTGTGTGTGTGTGTAAATGTGACTGTGTGTGTGTGTGTATAAATGTGACTGTGTGTGTGTGTAAATGTGACTGTGTGTGTGTGTATAAATGTGACTGTGTGTGTGTGTAAATGTGACTGTGTGTGTGTGTATAAATGTGACTGTGTGTGTGTGTAAATGTGACTGTGTGTGTGTGTATAAATGTGACTGTGTGTGTGTGTATAAATGTGACTGTGTGTGTATAAATGTGACTGTGTGTGTGTGTATAAATGTGACTGTGTGTGTGTGTATAAATGTGACTGTGTGTGTGTGTATAAATGTGACTGTGTGTGTGTATAAATGTGACTGTGTGTGTATAAATATGACTGTGTGTGTGTGTGTATGTGACTGTGTGTGTGTATAAATGTGACTGTGTGTGTGTGTGTATAAATGTGACTGTGTGTGTGTATAAATGTGACTGTGTGTGTATAAATATGACTGTGTGTGTGTGTGTATGTGACTGTGTGTGTGTGTGTATAAATATGACTGTGTGTGTGTGTATAAATGTGACTGTGTGTGTGTGTGTATAAATGTGACTGTGTGTGTGTGTAAATGTGACTGTGTGTGTGTGTGTATAAATATGACTGTGTGTGTGTGAGTGTATAAATATGACTGTGTGTGTGTGTGTATGTGACTGTGTGTGTGTGTGTATAAATATGACTGTGTGTGTGTGTAAATGTGACTGTGTGTGTGTGTGTATAAATGTGACTGTGTGTGTATAAATATGACTGTGTGTGTGTGAGTGTATAAATATGACTGTGTGTGTGTGTGTATGTGACTGTGTGTGTGTGTGTATAAATGTGACTGTGTGTGTATAAATATGACTGTGTGTGTGTGTGTGTATAAATGTGACTGTGTGTGTGTGTGTGTATAAATATGACTGTGTGTGTGTGTATAAATGTGACTGTGTGTGTATAAATATGACTGTGTGTGTGTGAGTGTATAAATATGACTGTGTGTGTGTGTGTGTGTATAAATATGACTGTGTGTGTGTGTGTGTGTGTGTATAAATATGACTGTGTGTGTATAAATGTGACTGCGTGTGTATAAATGTGACTGTGTATAAATGTGACTGTGTGTGTGTGTATAAATGTGACTGTGTGTGTGTGTGTGTAAATGTGACTGTGTGTGTGTAAATGTGACTGTGTGTGTGTGTAAATGTGACTGTGTGTGTGTGTAAATGTGACTGTGTGTGTGTGTGTGTGTAAATGTGACTGTGTGTGTGTGTGTGTAAATGTGACTGTGTGTGTGTGTGTAAATGTGACTGTGTGTATAAATGTGATTGTGTGTGTATAAATATGACTGTGTGTGTGTGTGTGTAAATGTGACTGTGTGTGTGTGTATAAATGTGACTGTGTGTGTGTGTGTGTAAATGTGACTGTGTGTATAAATGTGACTGTGTGTATAAATGTGACTGTGTGTGTGTGTGTGTAAATGTGACTGTGTGTGTGTGTAAATGTGACTGTGTGTGTGTGTATAAATGTGACTGTGTGTGTGTGTGTAAATGTGACTGTGTGTATAAATGTGACTGTGTGTGTGTGTAAATGTGACTGTGTGTGTGTGTATAAATGTGACTGTGTGTGTGTGTGTAAATGTGACTGTGTGTGTGTGTATAAATGTGACTGTGTGTGTGTGTGTGTAAATGTGACTGTGTGTGTATAAATATGACTGTGTGTGTGTAAATATGACTGTGTGTGTGTAAATGTGACTGTGTGTGTATAAATATGACTGTGTGTGTGTAAATGTGACTGTGTGTGTATAAATATGACTGTGTGTGTGTGTAAATGTGACTGTGTGTGTGTAAATGTGACTGTGTGTGTGTGTAAATGTGACTGTGTGTGTGTGTGTGTAAATGTGACTGTGTGTGTGTGTAAATGTGACTGTGTGTGTGTGTATAAATGTGACTGTGAGAGTGTGTATAAATGTGACTGTGTGAGTGTGTATAAATGTGACTGTGTGTGTGTGTGTGTAAATGAGACTGTGTGTGTGAGTGTGAGTAAATGAGACTGTGTGTGTGAGTGTGAGTAAATGTGACTGTGTGTGTGAGTGTGAGTAAGCGTGAGTAATGGCGATTGGGAGTGTGTGTGTGTGTAAATGAGACTGTGTGTGTGAGTGTGAGTAAGCGTGTGTAATGGCGATTGGGAGTGTGTGTGTGTGTAAATGACACTGTGTGTGTGAGTGTGAGTAAGCGTGTGTAATGGCGATTGGGAGTGTGGGTGTGCATGCAATGCTTTTAAAAGCTGACTTTGAAAATGCTGGCAAGTTCTGCATGTTATCTTCAAGGCAGCAGTAAAAAAAGCTTCTTGAAATGTGTGTTGTGTGATGCCCCGCTAGGTAAAGAGAGAGATCCCAGTAGCGAGCAATGGAAGGACAGAAGCTGTAGCCTTATTAATGAATTCGGCCCTATTATGAGACTGCCTGACTCCTGCAATGCTCCCAGAAGTATATACTGTACGTGACTAAAAATGCCAGAATATTGACACAAAGCAAGCCAGGCACCCCTAAGGAGAATTACTCTTTGGATATAATGTAGGCTCATAACAGCTATTAGAGTACTAAATAAAATCCTGGGGGAATGAAGCTGACATATACTGTATTCTGCCTTTCTCCAAACATTAGGAGAATTTCCTTCTAAAGGCATTCTCAAGGACAGTGTTCAAAGGACTGAGCTAGCAGTCGACATGAGTGAATCTGGCAGCAACCTTTCGTACTGTAACACTCATCTCTCATTTCCAATCAATACAACTGATTCGACAGTGCCTGTGCTAAGGTGAGGATTCAATCTGTTCAAGTAATTCTGCTGTGGTGATAATTGACGTTTTGCATAATGACAACAAGAGAAAAAGCATAATGAAAGGAAAAAGTGAAAACAATGTTAAAATTAAGCATGTCAGGAAAGCGCGCCAACCAGCAACACAAGACTAAAGGCAACGAAACAATCAAATCTGTGGCGGGGTTTGTCTGCCATCAGTCAGGTTTCTAAATACCACATCTCAGCTTCCTCGGGCTAAAGGCTGTTAACTCTGAGGGATTTCCACCTCTCAGGCCGGGGTAAACGGAGATCAGTTCTACAATCGCAGACAGATATCTTCACATCTCTCCTCTTGCAAGGAAAATGTTCATCTGTCCCCACTCCCGGAGATGTGTCCTTGTTCTGTGGAGATGTCCACGCCTGCCTGAGATTTCATTGCTCTTCCCTGTCCATCAGCCCCACCGCTGCCCCCCAAGACCCCCTCCGCCCATCGCCCACCATCTGCTGATCACCCACCACCCTCAAGACCCCCTCCCCCACAACACCCATCACCCCCACCAACCTCCCACCTTCCACCACCCCTACCCACCCATCACCCCCACCAACTGCCATCACCCACCACCCCCAAGACCCCCTCCCCCACAACTCCCACCACCCCCACCAACCGCCCATCACCCACCACCCCCCCAAGATCCCTTCCCCCATCACCCCACCCACCCCCCCCATCACCCCACCCCCATCATCCCCCACCCACCCGCCACCCCCACCAACCGCCCATCACCCACCACCCCCAAGACCCCCTCCCCCACAACTCCCACCACCCCCACCAACCGCCCATCACCCACCACCCCCCCAAGATCCCTTCCCCCATCACCCCCCCCATCACCCCACCCCCATCATCCCCCACCCACCCACCACCCCCACCAACCGCCCATCACCCACCACCCCCAAGACCCCCTCCCCCACAACACCCATCACCCCCACCAACCTCCCACCTTCCACCACCCCTACCCACCCATCACCCCCACCAACTGCCATCACCCACCACCCCCAAGACCCCCTCCCCCACAACTCCCACCACCCCCACCAACCTCCCACCTTCCACCACCCCTACCCACCCATCACCCCCACCAACCGCCCATCACCCACCCCCCCCATCACCCCACCCCCATCACCCCCACCAACCACCCATCACCCACCACAATCATAAGAACATAAGAACTCGGAGTAGGCCATCTGGCCCCTCGAGCCTGCTCCGCCATTCAATAAGATCATGGCTGATCTTTTTATGGACTCAGCTCCACTTACCCGCCCGCTCACCATCACCCTTAATTCCTTTACTGTTCAAAATCTATCTATGCTTGCCTTAAAAACATTCAATGAGGTAGCCTCAACTGCTTCACTGGGCAGGGAATTCCTCAGATTCACAACCCTTTGGGTGAAGAAGTTCCTCCTCAACTCGGTCCTAAGATCACCTCCCACCCGCCCATTGCTGAGCCCCCCCCCAATCCCCTCATCACCCACCCACCCCATCACCCACCCACACTTCCATCGCCCCACACCTGCCCGTCACCCACTCCCAAAGCCCCCACCCCCATTACCCACCCACACTCCCATCACCCCACACCCACCATCACCCACTCCCAAAGCTCCTACCCCCATCACCCACCCTCCCTCAAAGTGGACACTTACTGCCCACTGAAGGGTTTCAATTGGCCGCTGCTAATATCCAACCAGGCAGGGCAGCCCGGAGAGAAACTGAGTCGGGTTTGGTGCTGGGCTCCCAGGGGTGGGATGTCTCTTGCTCAAAGGCTTTCAGTGTCATATTGAGGGACCAGGTACTGGGAAGATAGGGGGGATGTTCGGAAATAGATGTTCGGAGGGAGGATGTCTTGGCAGTTTTGAATAAACTGAAGGTCGATAAGTCCCCTGGGCCTGATGAAATGTATCCTAGGATTCTTTGGGAGGCAAGGGATGAGATTGCAGAGCCTTTGGCGTTGATCTTTGGGTCCTCGCTGTCCACGGGGATGGTGCCAGAGGACTGGAGAATGGCGAATGTTGTTCCTCTGTTTAAGAAAGGGAATAGAAATGACCCTGGTAATTATAGACCGGTTAGTCTTACTTCGGTGGTTGGTAAATTGATGGAAAGGGTCCTTAGGGATGGGATTTACGACCATTTAGAAAGATGCGGATTAATCCGAGATAGTCAGCACGGATTCGTGAAGGGCAAGTCGTGCCTCACAAATTTGATAGAATTTTTTGAGGAGGTAACTAAGTGTGTTGATGAAGGTAGGGCAGTTGATGTCATATACATGGATTTTAGTAAGGCGTTTGATAAGGTCCCCCATGGTCGGCTTATGATGAAAGTGAGGAGGTGTGGGATAGAGGGAAAGTTGGCCGATTGGATAGGTAACTGGCTGTCTGACCGAAGACAGAGGGTGGTGGTCGATGGAAAATTTTCGGATTGGAGGCAGGTTGCTAGCGGTGTGCCGCAGGGATCGGTGCTTGGTCCTCTGCTCTTTGTGATTTTTATTAATGACTTAGAGGAGGGGGCTGAAGGGTGGATCAGTAAATTTGCTGATGACACCAAGATTGGTGGAGTAGTGGATGAGGTGGAGGGCTGTTGTAGGCTGCAAAGAGACATAGATAGGATGCAAAGCTGGGCTGAAAAATGGCAACTGGAGTTTAACCCTGATAAATGTGAGGTGATTCATTTTGGTAGGACAAATTTAAATGTGGATTACAGGGTCAAAGGTAGGGTTCTGAAGACTGTGGAGGAACAGAGAGATCTTGGGGTCCATATCCACAGATCTCTAAAGGTTGCCAGTCAAGTGGATAGAGCTGTGAAGAAGGCCTATAGTGTGTTAGCTTTTATTAACAGGGGGTTGGAGTTTAAGAGCCGTGGGGTTATGCTGCAACTGTACAGGACCTTGGTGAGACCACATTTGGAATATTGTGTGCAGTTCTGGTCACCTCACTATAGGAAGGATGTGGAAGCGCTGGAAGGAGTGCAGAGGAGATTTACCAGGATGCTGCCTGGTTTGGAGGGTAGGTCATATGAGGAAAGGTTGAGGGAGCTAGGGCTGTTCTCTCTGGAGCGGAGGAGGCTGAGGGGAGACTTAATAGAGGTGTATAAAATGATGAAGGGGATAGATAGAGTGAACGTTCAAAGACTATTTCCTCGGGTGGATGGAGCTATTACAAGGGGGCATAACTATAGGGTTCGTGGTGGGAGATACAGGACGGATATCAGAGGTAGGTTCTTTACGCAGAGAGTGGTTGGGGTGTGGAATGGACTGCCTGCAGTGATAGTGGAGTCAGACACTTTAGAAACATTTAAGCGGTTATTGGATAGGCACATGGAGCACACCAGGATGATAGGGAGTGGGATAGCTTGATCTTGGTTTCAGATAAAGCTCGGCACGACATCGTGGGCCGAAGGGCCTGTTCTGTGCTGTACTGTTCTATGTTCTATGTTCTATGGGGGCAGGGGTGGGGCGGTTGGGGGTGAGGTGAGCTGGTAAGCTGAAAATCAAGACCTGCCCTTTCTCTTGTCACCTTCCCCTCTCACCCACCGCAGCCAACCAGTTAACTCTATTTCATAGAATGCCTGAAGGAGGCCATTCAGCCCATTGAATCTGCACTGACTCTCTGACAGGGTATCTTACAAAGGCCCTATCGCCAACCCTCCACACATTTACCATGGCTAATCCAGCTAACCAACACACCACTGGACACTAAGGAGCAATTTAGCACGGCCAATCCACCTTACCTGCACATCTTTGGACACTAAGGGGGAATTTAGCACGGCCAATCCACCTTACCTGCACATCTTTGGACACTAAGGGGGAATTTAGCATGGCCAATCCACCTAACCTATACATCATTCAGACTGTGGGAGGAAACCGGAGCACCCGGAGGAAACCCTCGCAGACACAGGGAGAACGTGCAAACTCTACACAGTCACCCGAGGTCGGAATTGAACCTGGGTCCCTGGCGCTGTGAGGCAGCAGTGCTAATCACAGTGCCACCTTTGTCACTCTACGCTAAAAGTAGAGGTCTCAGACTCCTTGAAAGTTAAGGGTCTAAATGGGGTTGAGGAACAGCTGGAGAACAAATAGACCAATCACCAAAAGCATCGTCACAGGGAGTGAAAAAGCAAAGTACCTGAGAGACATTTCTAGAGGAATAGAATTGAAAAGCTGGAATATTCCATAAACACGTACAGAAGCTTGGTTAGATCACGCTTGGAGCAGGGTGCACCATTCCGGTTCACCCAACTCCCAATCAGATATCGTTACACTAGAGAAATGCAAAATTGGTTTGTCGACTGAGACCAGAATTGAGATCTTAAACCTCATAAATCACCGTAAAGGTCTTTAAGATAATGGGGCGGTTTGATTCGGTGGATGGTAGAGAAGATAGCCAGAATTTGATCCAGAGCTCGGTAGACTCTCCACCCCGAGCAGGACTAAGAGAGGGTGTAGAGCATACAGTGACGGGCGACAGGACCTTGGGCAGCATTTAACCGCTGACAGCCAATTAAGAGGCTGCCTCTGGGTCTATCGTCCAATTGCGGACAGCTGCCTGCCTCGCAGAGCTGCTGGCCCAATCAGAGAGCTTGGCCGCCCCAGCGGCGTCACCAATCAACACGTCGACATTATTTGCCTCCCTGGGGCAGCATGTTGAACATCCTGACCGCTCGCTTGGGGTAAAGGAGTTTCTCCTGAATTCACTGTTGGATTAATGAATGACTATCTGATATATTGATGGTATCTAGTTCTGGGTTCCCTTTCATGTGTCACCATGTTGACCCATAAGACCATAAGATATAGGACAGAATTAGGCCATTCAGCCCATCGAATCTGCTCCGCCATTCAATCATGGCTGATACGTTTCTCAACCCCATTCTTCGTAACCTTTGATCCCCTTACCAATCAAGATCCTAACTATCTTTGCCTTAAACGCACTCAATGACCTGGCCCCCACAGCCCTCTGTGGCAATGAATTCCACAGATTCATCACCGTCTGGCTGAAGGCTGTGCCCTCGGATCCTCGTCTGTCTTACTGATAGAAACATTTTCCCCACGACCAAGAGTTGTAAGTTTCAATGAGATCCCCTCTCATCCTTCTAAACTCCATCGAGTACAGACCCTATCAAACCCTTCCACCATTTCCCAGATTTCTTTTGGTCAGCTCTTCAGAATCATAGAATCCCTCGAGTGCAGAAGGGGGCCATTCGGCCCATCGAGTCTGCACCGACCACGATCCCACCCAAGCCCTATACCTGTAACCCCACATATTCATCCTGCTAATCCCCTGACACTAGGGTCAATTTAGCATGGCCAATCAACCTAACCCGTACATCTTTGGACTGTGGGAGGAAACCGGAGCAACCAGGGAGCGGCAGGGGCTTGGAGTGCCGAAGGGCCTGTTCCTGTGCTGTATTGTTCTTTGTTCTACCTGGAGGAAACCCACGCAGACATGGGGAGAATGTGCAAACTCCACACAGACGGTGACCCGAGGCCAGAATTGAACCCGGGTCCCTGGCGCTGTGAGGCAGCAGTGCTAACCACTGTGCCACTGGGCCACCCGGGTCCCTGGCGCTGTGAGGCAGCAGTGCTAACCACTGTGTCACCGTGCCGCCCCGGGTCCCTGGCGCTGTGAGGCAGCAGTGCTAACCACTGTGCCACCGTGCTGCCCCGGGTCCATGGCGCTGTGAGGCAGCAGTGCTAACCACTGTGTCACCGTGCCGCCCCGGGTCCATGGCGCTGTGAGGCAGCAGTGCTAACCACTGTGCCACCATGCTGCTCAGATGGCTGTTCAATGGTTCGTTAGTGAGCCTTTGTGTTTCCTGGCCGTACTACATTACTTATAAATCCCTCACCTGTCCATTGAACCACTGAACTTCACTTAAATCTTGAGTGGGAAAATTAGCCGGTGATATATAAGCACAAGTGCCATTTTATGCATTTTCGTGAACCCTTTAAGAGTTGAACTTACTGGCTGAAACCCATTAAGGAATTAACTCTATTTAAACAGCAGTGAGGGGGAACCATGTCGATCAATAAATATTTGAGTGCTCGCTGGCTGCCATGAGTATGTTTGTGAGATTGTGCGTGTTTGGAAGTATAAATCAGAGGTGTACGGGCTTGGGGAATGGGGTACAGCAAGGGAACCAATTCTTCTCAAAGCGTTTGTGCAGCACTTTGCCTGTTTAAGAGACCTGAGCACAGTAATGGGTGTTGTAGAACTCATTAAACCTAATGGAGCCTGTTCTTTCTCTGTTCTGTAATGTAACTTAACAGTGCACCGGGGGTTTCCTGACTAGCAAATTTATGTAGTTTAATAGTCTTAACTGACATTAATCAACTAATTGTATTGTGATGTTGCTGCAATGGTGAGTTGTAAAGGTGCTGATGTCTGTACTGTTGTGATCGCAGAAACATCAAATCATCGACATCTCAAAGAATGTCACCAAGTCATAAGACCATAAGTCTATAAGACATAGGAGCAGAATTAGTCCACTTGGCCCATCGAGTCTGCTCTGCCATTCAATCATGGCTGATATTTTTCTCATCCCCATTCTCCTGCCTTTTCCCCATAACCCCTGATCTCCTTATTAATCAAGAACCTATCTATCTCTGTCTTAAAGACACTCAATGACCCGGCCTCCACAGCCTTCTGCGGCAAAGAGTTCCACAGATTCACCACCCTCTGGCTGAAGAAATTCCTCCTCATCTCTGTTTTAAAGGATCGTCCCTTTAGCCTGAGGTTGTGCCCTCTGGCTCTAGTTTTTCCTCTTAGTGGAAACATCCTCTCCACGTCCACTCTATCCAGGCCTCGCAGTATCCTATAAGTCAATGGATTTTAGTTTTACCAGGCTGATTCTGGGGATAGCGGGATTGATATATGAGGAGAGATTGACTAGGTTAGGATCGTTTTCACTGGAGTTCAGATGAATGAGGGGGGGATCTCATAGAGACTTATAAAATTCTAACAGGGTGGGGGGGGGGCATGGTGGCACAGTGGTTAGCACTGCTGCCTCACAATACCAGGGACCTGGGTTCAATTCCAGTCTCGGGTCACTGCCTGTGTGGAGTTTGCATGTTCTCCCCGTGTCTGCGTGGATTTCTCCGGGTGCTCCGGTTTCCTACCACAGTCCAAAGACGTACAAGTTAGGTTGATTGGCCATGCTAAATTGACCCTAGTGTTATGGGGGTTATCAGAGTAAATATGTGGGGTTATGGAAATAGGGGGCTGGGTGGGATTGTGGTTGGTGCAGACTCGATGGGCCGAATGGCCTCCTTCTGCACTGTAGGGATTCTATGATTCTACGAGGACTAGACAGGGTAGATGCAGGAAGGATGTTCCCGATGGTCGGGGAGTCCAGAACCAGGGGTCACAGTCTGAGGATTCGGGGTAGACCATTTAGGACGGAGGTGAGGAGACATTTCTTCACCCAAAGAGTGGGGAGCCTGTGGAATTCATTACCACAGGAAGTAGTTGATGCAAAACATTGAATATATTCAAGAGGCGGCTGGATATAGCACTCGGGGGTAATGGGGTCAAAGGTTATGGGGAGAAAGCAGGATGAGGCTATTGAGTTGGATGATCAGCCATGATCGTGGTGAATGGCGGAGCAGGCTCGAAGGGCCGAATGGCCTCCTCCTGCTCCTATCTTCTATGTTTCCATATTTTATTGACGAGGCGGCTGTGAGAATTCAGCTGGCAGACAAATTGAAGAATTGCTAAAATGCTTATAAAGAAATGATGGTGTATATCTTATTCTGCAGCTCCTGCTGGCTATAATTCTACATTCCCTGGGACCTAAGCTCTGAAACCTCCTCTCTTAACCTCCCTCACTGACCTTAATGCTCTCCTTAAAGCCTATCTCTTAGCTGTTCGCAACCCCGGTTTCCCTGACTCCTACACCATCTCTAGTTGATCTGACTGTTCTTCCAACATCCGATACGGATGACAAATTCCCTCCAATTAAATATGGCCAAACCCAACGTCCTCATTTCCTGCCAATACGTTGCTCCCTCACCATGCACCGACGCCATCATCCATCTCCCTGGCAACCATTTAAGAACATAAGAAATAAGAGATGTAAGTTGGGGTGGCACAGTGGTTGGCACTGCTGCCTCACAGTGCCAGGGACCCGGGTTCAATTCCTGGCTTGGGTCACTGTCTGTGTGGAGTTTGCACGTTCTCTCCGTGTCTGCGTGGGTTTCCTCCGGGTGCTCCGGTTTCCTCCCACACTCCAAAGATGTGTAAGTTAGGTGGATTGGCCGTGCTAAATTGCCACTTGGTGACCTAAGATGTGTAGGTTGGGGGACGAGCAGGGTAAAGGTGTGAGGTTACAGGGATGGGGCTTGGGTAAGATGCTCTGTTGGACAGTCAGTGCAGACGCGATGGGCAGAATGCCCCCTGCCCCCATGACCTTTGACCCCCTTGTAGATCAAACATCTGTCCAACAGCCTTGAATATAGTGAATGACCCAGCCCAGCAGCCTCCACTGCTCTCTGGGGTAGGGAATTCCAATGTACTGGACACTGTGCTGACCTCCAGATTCAAAAAAGGAAACCAGATAGATCGCAAGAACAATTTTCAAGAATGATCCCAGGATTGAGTGGTTACCCCCACAGGGAAAGAACAGACTGACTCTCCTTCCTCAAGAAAAGGGGCGACTTGAAAGGGATCTTTAAGATTATGATGAGGTCCGATAGATGTAGAGAAGATGGAACCAAAAGAGACCAAAAGAGACCTTTGACAAAGGCTTATCTGGACATGAAACGTCAGCTCTTTTCTCTCCATACAGATGCTGCCAGACCTGCTGAGATTTTCCAGCATTTTCTCTTTTGGTTTCAGATTCCAATATCCGCAGGAATTTGCTTTTATAGAGAAGATGGAGTTGAGGCCAGAACTATGGGCCATCATAGAATCATAGATTAGAATCACAGAATCTCGACCGTGCCATTCGGCCCATCGAGTCTGCACCGACTCTCCAAAAGAGCATCACATACAGATCCTAACCCTGTATTTTCCCCGCCAATTCCCCGAACTACACATCTTGGGACACCAAGGGGCAATTTAGCATGGCCAATCTGCCTAGCCTGCACATATTTGGACTGTGGAAGGAAACCGGAGCACCCAGAGGAAACCCATGCAGACACGGGGAGAACGTGCAGACTCTGCACAGAGAGTGACCCAAGCCGGGAATCGAACCCGGGTCCCTGGCACTGTGAGGCAGCAGAGCTAACCACTGTGCCACCGTCCCGCCCCATTGATATAAGATAGTCACTAATAAATTTAGAAGGCAATTCAGGAGATATTCTTGACCCAGAGAGGGGTGAGTAAGTCACCATAAGACATAGGAACAGAATTAGGCCACTCGGCCCATCGAGTCTGCTCCACCATTCAATCATGACTGATATTTTTTCTCATCCCCATTCTCCTGCCTTTTCCCCATAACCCCTGATCCCCTTATTAATCAAGAACCTATCTATCTCTGTCTTAAAGACACTCAATGACCCGGCTTCCACAGCCTTCTGCACCAAAGAGTTCCACAGATTCACCACCCTCTGGCTGAAGAAATTCCTCCTCATCTCTGTTTTAAAGGATCGTCCCTTCAGCCTGAGGTTGTGCCCTCTGGTTCTAGTTCACCACAGCGAGTGGGTAAGAGACAGAAGGTAGATGGATTTAAGGGGAAAGTGGACAAGTTTGTGAGGGAGAATGAAATAGAAGGATATGTTGGTGGAGTGAGATGAAGTCAGGACAGAGGAGGCTCGTGTGGGGGCACTAACAGGGAAACGGGGGGTGCCGCCGATTTCTGTAAATACTTTGTAAGTTGTTGTTGTCCTTTAGCTGCTCCTCCGTTATATAAGACTGCGGGGGTAAGCAGAGTGTCTTATATTGCAAATCACTGACCTGAATTCAAATCTCCAAGAATGTGACTCGCTGAAGGGAAGAAAAATACATCTCAACTTCCTAAAACATTACAAAAATGGCTGATCTATTATTTACTCTCAGACTCAATTTGTCACTGCATCGGGCAGAGCAGAGTCAGCACTAATAAGGACCCCGCGCACACCTGCACGCTTCCGAATTGTCATTCCAATGTTTAATTGTTGGGTTGAAGGAAAAATAATTCCGACAAAGCTCCAGAAAGTCGAAGATTCATTGCCGCTCAGATTCAGCTGGGAAAAGAATCATCAAATTTAATGCTAAATTTTATGCCTTGTCTTTATTTTCCATTCCCTCCAATTACTGCGCCTCAGTTACCCCCTTAATGCCCCTCTCGCCTCTCAGGTAGCTAGCTCATCCTGAGAGTTTCCCCTGGCCATACTCCTATCCTCCCACCTGTCTAACAATTTACTGCCTGTATCCTAACCCCTGTTGACTCATCACCTCCCCTGGAGGTCAGTGACCTGTGTGGTTCCCAGTCTGGCAACACCTTGATTATAAACTTTCTATCCTTGTGTTTAACCCCTCCATGACCCTGCCCCTCCCTATCTCACTCATAAAACATAGGAACAGAGTAAGGCCATTCGGCCCGTCGAGTCTGCTCCACCATTCAATCATGGCTGATATTTTTCTCATCCCCATTCTCCTGCCTTCTCCCCGTAACCCTTGATTAAGAACCTATCTATCTCTGTCTTAAAGACACTCAATGACCTGGCCTCCACAGCCTTCTGTGGCAATGAGTTCCACAGATTCACCACCCATTGGCTGTAGGAATTCCTCCTCATCTCAGTTTTAAAAGAGCGTCCCTTCAGTCTGAGGTTGTGCCCTCGAGTTCTAGTTTCTCCCACTGGTGGAAACATCCTCTCCACGTCCACTCTATCCAGGCCTCTCAGTATTCTGCAAGTTTCAATTAGATCCCCCCTCATCCTTCTAAACTCCATCCAGTATAGGCCCAGACTCAATCAACTTCTGCCCCTCAACGATATCTGTGAGAGCATTTATGAGTCAATCATATGTGGGCCAGACTGGGTAAAGATGGCAGATTTCCTTCCCTAAAGGACATTAGTGAACCAGATGGGTTTTTCTGACAATCGACAATGGTTTCACGGTCATCAGTAGGCTTTTAATTCCAGATTCTTCTTAAATTTAAATTTCACCATCTGCTGTGGTGGGATTCGAACCCAGATCCCCAGAACATTACCCTGGGTCTCTGGATTACTAGTTCAGGGACAATACCACTACGCCACTGCCTCTCCACAGATCTGCCAGATCTGATTGAATGGAAGAGCAGGCTAGAGGGGCTGAATGGTATTTGTATGTTGGTAACTAAGTTATTGCGGTGTTCATTGATTACCGCACCTTTTCCATTTTAGTCTATATGACAAAAGCTAGGACTGGAAAAGATGGTCACAAATTTATCAATAGCAATCCATGCGTCAAAATAGATTTTGACATAATGCAGAGGGAGAAAGTGATATCCCAGGAGTGGTGGTTAAGCAGTGGACTCAGGTTTAAGATCATTGATAAAAGAATCAGCTGGCAGGAAGATACAAAGATTTCTTTTTACACAATGAGTTAGGGGAAGACAGCATAGTATTAACGTTTCTGGGTTAGAAGCCCAGAATTTAAATTCGATGGGACAGCACGGTGGCACAGTGGTTAGCACTGCCGCCTCACAGCACCAGGGACACGGGTTCAATTCCGGCCTCGGGTCACTGTCTGTGTGGAGTTTGCACATTCTCCCCGTGTCTGCGTGGGTTTCCTCCGGGTGCTCCGGTTTCCTCCCACACTCCAAAGATGTGCGGGTTAGGTTGATTGGCCATGCTAAATTGCCCCTTAGTGTCAGGGGGATTAGCAGGGTAAATGCGTGGCGTATCCCCGTATCCCCACCTATTAACCCTGGTAATCCCCCTAACCTGCACATCTTGGGACACGAATGCCAGAATCTTACTGCCTCGCCCGCCCGAAACCAGTGGAGAATGCCATTCTGCAAGTCCCGTCTGCCCCTATTCCGGGGCGGGCGTACCGGTAAAATTCCAGCTGAAGGGACAACTTAACATGACCAATGTACCTAACCCACACATCTTTGGACCGTGGGAGGAAACCGGAGCAGCCGGAGGAAACCCACGCAGACACGGGAAGAACGGGCCAACTCCACACAGTCACGTCACCCAAGATCATGGCTGGTGACCTCCCTGACCTTCGGTTTCTGCACCCACCTCTCTATATCGCTTGATTTCTCTAGTGTTCAAAAATCTATCAGTCTCTGTCTGCAGGACCCACAGATGTCTGGAGTAGAGAATTCCGAAGACTCACATTCAAACAGGAGCAGCCCTGAACCCGCTCTGCCATTCAAACAGATCATAGCTGACTGTTGCCTTCTACCGAGCCCCCCAACCACCCCCCCTCCCCTCCCTCCTCCCCCCTTCCCCTCCCCCGCCCCCCCCCTAACTCTGCACTCAATCCCCACAGAGCATGAAGCAGAGACAGGAGGAATTAGAGCGATGAGTGAGGGAAATATCAGAGACAGAAACTTGTCTTCGCTGCCGAAGACACAAGAAGCTTTCTGGAAATAATGGGGAACCAAGGGCTTAGAATGAGGAACTTAAAAGAAATTAGTCTTGGTAGTACTGGAAGAATTAATGGATATCAAAGTTGAGAAATTCCCAGGATATCCTAGGGGATGAAAAGAGATCGCTACTCTAGAGGTCCACTGGAGATAGTGGAAACGTTGGTTTTGACATTCCGGAATCCATGGATTTTAGGATGTTCCCCACGGATGGGAAGGTGGCAAAAATATCCCTTTAGATTTGATTTGATTTATTATTGTCTTATGTATTGGTTCACAATATTGTTTCTTGCGTGCTACAGAGACAAAGCATACCGTTCATAGAGAAGGAAAGGAGAGGGCGCAGAATGTAGTGTTACAGTCACAGCTAGGGTGTAGAGAAAGATCAGCTTAATGCAAGGTAGGTCCATTCAAAAGTCTGACAGCAGCAGGGAAGAAGCTGTTCTTGGGTCGGTTGGTCCGTGACCTCAGACTTTTGTATCTTTTTCCCGACGGAAGAAGGTGGAAGAGAGAATGTCCGGGGTGCGTGGGGTCCTTAATTATGCTGGCTGCTTTGCCGAGGCAGCGGGAAGTGTAGACAGAGTCAATTTAAGAAAAGAGAGAGAGAGAGAAAACGGGGAGACATTTGGCCTGTTGGTCGAGCTGGGAAAATGGCAGGATCTATTCCGAGGAACCCAGTAACAGGGCACTGTAACAAGATTCAGCCAGGGTCGACATAGAATTCCGCGAGAGAGAGGAAGCTGAACAAATCTGGGAGAGAATTTTAACTGGCGGGGAATCTAAGTGGACGACCGTCTCCCTGATCTCCCTCACTTCATCGTGCTGACGGGCCGTGCCCTCAGTTGTCAAGATGAAGAAGAATTGGAAATCCCTCCTGAAACCTCTCCATCTTCTCTCTCTCTCTCTCTCTCTCTGTCTCCCCGCGCCCCTCTCAAAAACCTCACCTCTTTGATTGAACCCTTGCTCCCCAGCAATCCCCAACACCTCCCTCAGCGTCTCAATGTCAAATTCTGTTGGGCAATTGCCCCTGCAGGCCGCCTTGGGATGTTTTACTGTGTCGAAGGCGCCGCGTAAATGCAGATAGTGTTTTATTAAGTGTTGCATTCTCGATCATAGCAACTGGCTGCGTAGAGAAAAGAAAAATCATTCTCCCTGTTTTCTTTCCTGCTTCTTCTTTGCTCGCTGGTGTTGTCAACACTGTGGGCTTCCAGTGAAGGTAAATGTAATACACCACCCCCCCCCCCTACCCCCACCACTCCCCCCTGTTGTATGAATGGCTTAATTCTTCAGAAAAAATAAACCACAGAGATTTTAACCCCCCTGCCCCACAGACCCTGTACATCCTCCCCAGCACTCTCCCCTTTGTTTCATTCAGGAGCCCAGCCGTGGCAGCGCTAATTAAAGCCGCGCCAAAGTATTCGAAAGCTGGTCTTGCTGAGATCTGCAATCCCTGTTCAATTCCTTCGGAAAATGCACAGACATGTCAGTGGCTTTAATGATCAGGCGCCCTTCGTGTCCAGTAAGAGGGGAGATCGAGTTACTGGCCTCGGACTCCTCCGCCGCGGATCACACACTGCTCTGGTTAATTATCCTCCTGCCCCTCTGCATTATATCCTGCCTCCCCCCCCCCCCCCACTCCGTCCCCCCTCCCCCACCTCCCCCCCCTCCCCCCCTCCACCCTCGGTGTGAACAGGTTCGGAATGCCACCAAATAAAACTCCACATTCCAGGCAACATCTGTGCCCCACACTAATAAAACTGGGCCAATGCAATCTCTGTGTCAGGTTCAATAACACACACACACACACACACACACACACATGTACAGCTCCACTCACTCCCAAACATCACCAACAGCTTAGCATCGCGATAAAATCGCCAGCGGTAACGCCAGGTCAGAACTTCATTCTTTCCCCAGCCAAGGAAATCCTGAGCCACAGAGCCAGAATTTCAACAAAGAACAAAGAACAATACAGCACAGGAACAGGCCCTTCGGCCCTCCAAGCCCGCGCCGCTCCCCGGTCCAGGATTGAATCCTGAATCCAGGATCCCCGCCCAATTTTCCAGCCTATCTACATACCAATATCCTATCCACCGAGCTGTCCCTCACAGCTACGATGCTTTGTTCATCACAACCTATTAACTCACCCCCACCCCCCCATTCCAGACCATGTGATCTCCAGGGAGAGGCGAAATTTCCTGTGAAAAGCATACAGAGTTTGGACACACCTTGTTCATTGCAACATCGTGGGCCGAAGGGCCTGTTCTGCGCTGTAATGTTCTATGTTCTATGTTCTATTAGTGCAGGTAAAGTTTCTTTATTTATTAGTCACAAGTAGGCTTACATTCACACTATAAGACCTGAGGGCCATAAGGTACTGGAGCAGAATTAGGCCATTCCATAGACCATAAGACATGAGAACAGAATAAGGCCATTCGGCCCATTGAGTCTGATCCCTCATTCAACCATTCAATCCATTAAGTTTCTCAACCCCATTCTCCCGCCTTCTCCCCATAACCCTTGATCCCCTTATTGGTGGCACAGTGGTTAGCACTGCTGCTTCACAGCGCCAGGGACTTGGGTTCGATTCCCGGCTCGGGTCACTGTCTGTGTGGAGTTTGCACGTTCTCCCCGTGTCTGCGTGGGTTTCCTCCGGGTGCTCCGGTTTCCACCATAGTCTGAAAGACGTGCTGGTTAGGTGCATTGGCCGTGCTAAATTCTCCCTCAGTGTACCTGAGCAGGCGCCGGTGTGTGGCGACTAGGGGATTTTCACAGTAACTTCATTGCAGTGTTAATGTAAGCCTACTTGTGACTAATAAATAAACTTGACTTTAACTGATCAAGAACCTATCTATCTCTAATGAAGTTACTATGAAAATCCCCGAGTTGCCACATTCCGGCACCTGTTGGGTTACACGGAGGGAGAATTTAGCACAGCAAATGCACCTAACCAGCACGTCTTTCAGACTGAGAGAGGAAACCGGAGCACCTGGAGGAAACCCACGCAGACACGGGGAGAACGTGCAGACTCTGCACAGACAGTGACCCAAGCAGGGAATTGAACCCGAATTGAACTCAATCCCTCTACCAACAAAAGCTAACACACCGTATGCCTTCTTAACAACCTATCAACCTGGGTGCCAACTTTCAGGGATCTATGCACATGGACACCGAGATCTCTCTGCTCATCCACACTACCAAGTATCTTACCATTAGCCCAGTGAGGCAGCAGTGCTAACCACTGTGCCACCGTGCCTCAGAGAAAGTCAAGGGAAGATTTGAAAGAGGCGTTCAAAATTAGAACATTAGAACATTACAGCGCAGTACAGGCCCTTCGGCCCTCGATGTTGCGCCGACCAGTGGAACCAATCTAAAGCCCATCTAACCTACACTATTCTGATATCATCCATATGTTTATCCAATGACCATTTAAATGCCCTTAATGTTGACGAGTACACTACTGCTGCAGGCAGGGCATTCCACGCCCTTACTACTCTCTGAGTAAAGAACCTACCTCTAACATCTGTCCTATATCTATCACCCCTCAATTTAAAGCTAGCCTCATGCTAGCCATCACCATCTGAGGAAAAAGGATCTCACTGTCCACCCTATCTAATCCTCTGATCATCTTATATGCCTCTATTAAGTCACTTCTTAACCTTCTTCTCTCTGACGAAAACAGCCTCAAGTCCCTCAGCCTTTCCTCATAAGACCTTCCCACCATACCAGGCAACATCCTGGTAAATCTCCTCTGCACCCTTTCCAATGCTTCCACACCCTTCCTATAATGCGGCGACCAGAACTGTACGCAATACTCCAAGTGCAACCGCACCAGAGCTTTGTACAGCTGCAACATGACCTCTTGGCTCCGAAACTCAATCCCTCTACCAACAAAAGCTAACACACTGTACGCCTTCTTAACAACCTATCAACCTGGGTGCCAACTTTCAGGGATCTATGCACATGGACACTGAGATCTCTCTGCTCATCCACACTACCAAGTATCTTACCATTAGCCCAGTACTCTGTATTCCTGTTACTCCTTCCAAAGTGAATCACCTCACACTTTTCCGCATTGAACTCCATTTGCCACCTCTCAGCCCAGCTCTGCAGCTTATCTATGTCCCTCTGTAACCTGCAACATCCTTCCGCACTGTCCACAACTCCACCAACTTTAGTGTCAGCCACAAATTTACTAACCCATCCTTCTACGCCCTCATCCAGGTCATTTATAAAAATGACAAACAGCAGTGGCCCCAAAACAGATCCTTGTGGTACACCACTAGTAACTGAACTCCAGGATGAACATTTCCCATCAACCACCACCCTCTGTCTTCTTACAGTTAGCCAATTCCTGATCCAAACCGCTAAATCACCCTCAATCCCATGCATCCGTGTTTTCTGCAATAGCTTACCATGGGGAACCTTATCAAATGCTTTACTGAAATCCATATACACCACATCAACTGCTTTACCCTCATCCACCTCTTTGGTCACCTTCTCAAAGAACTCAATAAGGTTTGTGAGGCACGACCTACCCTTCACAAAACCGTATTGACTATCCCTAATCAAATTGTTCCTTTCTAGATGATTATAAATCCTATCTCTTATAATCCTTTCCAAAACTTTGCCCACAACAGAAGTAAGGCTCACTGGTCTATAATTACCAGGGTTGTCCCTACTCCCCTCCTTGAACAAGGGGACAACATTTGCTATCCTCCAGTCTTCTGGCACTATTCCTGTAGACAATGACGACATAAAGATCAAAGCCAAAGGCTCTGCAATCTCCTCCCTAGCCTCCCAGAGAATCCTAGGATAAATCCCATCCGGCTCAGGGGACTTATCTATTTTCATGCTTTCCAGAATTGCTAACACCTCCTCCTTATGAACCTCAATCCCGTCTAGTCGAATAGCCTGTATCTTAGTATTCTCCTCGACAACATTGTCTTTTTCCTGTGTGAATACTGACGAAACATATTCATTTAGCGCCTCTCCTATCTCTTCGGACTCCACGCACAAATTCCCACTCCTGTCCTTGACTGGCCCTAATCTTACCCTAGTCATTCTTTTATTCCTGAAATACCTATAGAAAGCTTTAGGGTTTTCCTTGATCCTACCTGCCAAAGACTTCTCATGTCCCCTCCTGGCTCTTCTTAGCTCTCTCTTCAGGTCCTTCCTGGCTAACTTGTAACTCTCAAGCGCCCTAACTGAGCCTTCACGTCCCATCTTTACACAAGTCTCCTTCTTCCTCTTCACAAGAAAATCATGAAGGTTTAGATAGAATAAGGTGAAAGCTGTTTCCACTGCAGGAGCCTCGGTTACCAGAGGAGACACAGATTTTAGATAGTTGGCCAGAAACTGAGGGGGGAGTGCGGAGTTTTATTTAAACGCTGGAAGGTGCTGCCTGAAAGGATGGTGGGAGCAAATCCAATGGGAGCTTTCAAAAGGGAATCGGATAAATGGTTGAGAAGGAAAAGATTGCAAGGACTGTGGGGACTGAGTGGTGAAATGTGAAGAGGGGACGGGGGTGGTTTAAACAGACAGCTAAATGCACAATGGACTGCATGCTCGCTGTGTGATGTATGATTCAGTGATTTGCTGTATCCAACAGTCCAGGTCTGAAGAAAACAAGTCAAAAGAGGACAAAGTATGTGAGTATTTTCAAAGTTAATTAATATGGGACTGTGAGGGTTCGTGTCAAAGACCTTGTGCGATGTAGAAATGGCTGAGTGGAGATGATATGCGCAGTTGTGAAGAGAATTATACCTGTGGTGAGGGACTAACAGCAGAACGTCTGAAAGAGGTAAGCCCCAGAATGATTCCGAGAGAAAAAATAATATTTGTTGGAAGGAAAGGTTGTGGGGCGGCGGCAAGGAAGTGAATGGAGGAGAGAAAAAACCCAGCGTTACGGAAATCTCCACTGAAGGAGCTCAATCCAGAATGCCCCACACTGCAAAACATCTGGGATTGTTAGTGAATCCTACCCTCACACTCCACATGGATTACAAAACCTGGAGAAAAGAAAATCACAGGGATATCAGGGAAGGAATTTAGGGAGCAGGGCCAACCTGATCACTCTTCCACTAGGCTAGCATGGCTTCAGTGGGCTGAATGGCCCCCTCCTGAGTCAGGTCTTACTCTGGCTTGGAAAAGCAAAATTTTCCCTTTCTACCCGACCAGAATTTCCTTCCCCAGGACTTGCCTTTTTTTAAACAAACATTCTCCTGCAGATTCGCAAACAACTTTTGGGCGGCGCGGTGGCACAGTGGTTAGCACGGCTGCCTCACACTGCACGGGACCTGGGTTCGCTTCCCAGCTTGGGTCATGTGCGTGCGGAGTTTGCACATTCTCCCTGTGTCTGCATGGGTTTCCTCCGGGTGCTCCGGTTTCCTCCCACAGATGTCAGGGGGACGTATTTTACACAGAGGGTGGTGGGGGCCTGGAATGCACTGCCAAGCAAGGTGATTGAGGCGGACACGCTGGGATCTTTTAAGACTTATCTCGATAACCACATGAACAGACTGGGAATAGAGGGATACAAAAGAATGGTCTAGTGGGCACATGAGTGGCGCAGGCTTGGAGGGCCGAAGGGCCTGTTCCTGTCCTGTATTGTTCTTTGTTCTCACAGTCCGAAAGATGTGCGGGTTAGGTGGATTGGCCATGCTAAATTTCCCCTATTGTTAGGGGCATTAGCTGGGTAAATATGTGGGGTTATGGGGATAGGGCCTGGGTGGGATTGTGGTCGGTGCAGACTCGATGGGCCAAATGGCCTCCTTCTGCACTGCAGGATTCTATGATTCATTTCGTGGTGGAATTTTCTCTTTTTCTTACCGAGTGTTAACCTGGGCAGGGAAGCTGTGTGTAGCCTGCCGGCGATACCCCTGGATTTTCCCACTGGATTTTTAAAGACTTTGAAGCAAAGGTCCTGGAGGTGGGAGCCCAGGACATCATGAGCCAATGAGCTGGACCTACCAGCAACCTCGCCCCTTGGCAGATCGGGACACCCTTTTTAAAGAGCTCCCCGACTTAAACAATCAAAAGGAACCCCCATTCCCCCACAGACATGGAGAGTCCCGCCCTGAACTCCCCGAATGGAAGCTCCCCCAGCACTGCCCGCTGACAGTGGCAGAGTACTGTCCGAGCAGGACCGCCCCATTGGCATGGGCACCACTGGCTAGGCCAACTTTTATTTCCCATCCCTAATTGCCCCTTGAGAAGGTGATGGTGAGCTGTCTGCTGGAACCGCTGCGGTCCGTGTGGTGTCGGTGCAGCTTGGGAGGGGGTTCCAGTATTTCTGACCCAGTGAAAGGTGCCCTGCCCAATTTGTGAATGTAAAGTCCACCCCACAGACAAACCACTGAACCCTGGCTAACGCCACAGGCGGGGGGAGGAGATGGGGGAGGTGTTGTACAGCGATGAAGTATAACGGACAGGCAGGCGTGAGGCGATGATGGGGCCTGGCACAGTGGTTAGCACTGCTGCCTCACAGTGCCAGGGACGTGGGTTTGAATCCCAGCTTGGGTCACTGTCTGTGTGAAGTCTGCACATTCTCCTCGTGTCTGCGTGGGTTTCCTCCGGGTGCTCCGGTTTCCTCCCACAGTCTGAAAGACGTGCTGGTTAGGGTGCATTGGCCGTGCTAAATTCTCCCTCAGTGTACCCGAACAGGCGCCGGAGTGTGGCGATTAGGGGATTTTCACAGTAACTTCACTGCAGTGTTAATGTAAGCCTACTTGTGACTAATAGTAAATAGGAAGAGGCCATTCCGCCCTTCAAGCCTGCCCCGCCATTCATTCTGATCATGGCTGATCATCCAACTCAATATCCTGATCCCGCCTTCACTCCCATATCCTTTGATCCCCTTCGCCCCCAAGTGCTGTATCTAACTCCTTCTTGAAAACATTCAATGCTTTGGATCAACGTGGGCAAGTGCGAGGTCGTACACTTTGGAAAAAAGAATAGAGGCATGGACTATTTTCTAAACGGTGACAAAATTCATAATGCTAAAGTGCAAAGGGACTTGGGAGTCCTAGTCCAGGATTCTCTAAAGGTAAACTTGCAGGTTGAGTCCGTAATTAAGAAAGCAAATGTAATGTTGTCATTTATCTCAAGAGGCTTGGAATACAAAAGCAGGGATGTACTTCTGAGGCTTTATAAAGCACTGGTTAGGCCCCATTTGGAGTACTGTGAGCAATTTTGGGCCCCACACCTCAGGAAGGACATACTGGCACTGGAGCGGGTCCAGCGGAGATTCACACGGATGATCCCAGGAATGGTAGGCCTGACATACGATGAACGTCTGAGGATCGTGGGATTATATTCATTGGAGTTTAGGAGGTTGAGGGGAGATCTGATAGAAACTTACAAGATAATGAACGGCTTAGATAGGATGGACGTAGGGAAGTTGTTTCCATTAACAGGGGAGACTAGGACGCGGGGGCACAGCCTTAGAATAAAGGGAGTCACTTTAGAACAGAGATGAGGAGAAATTTCTTCAGCCAGAGAGTGGTGGGTCTGTGGAATTCATTGCCACAGAGGGCTGTGGAGGCCGAGATGTTGAGCGTCTTCAAGACAGAAATTGATAAATTCTTGATTTCTCGAGGAATTAAGGGCTATGGGGAGAGAGCGGGTAAATGGAGTTGAAATCAACCATGATTGAATGGTGGAGTGGACTCGATGGGCCGAATGGCCTTACTTCCGCTCCTATGTCTTATGGTCTTATGGTCTTTCTGTGGTGGTGAATTCCACAGGCTCACCACTCTCTGGGTGAAGACATTTCTCCTCGTCTCTGTCCTAAACGGTCTACCCTGTATCCTCGGACTGTGACCCCTGGTTCCGGACACCCCCGCCATCGGGAATGTGATGCAGATGGGGTAGAATCTGAGCTGACTAACAGCGCTGGCTGAAGGAGCAAAAAAGAAATAGACGGCGTGAAGGAAATGGTGAGAGATTTTCAGCGTTGTACAGCTTTACACCTCTGCTGTATTTCAGCTTGCTGTGTTGGAATAACAGATTGCAGAGGCTTGACATTGCTGGAAAAGACATTAATATATGTGCTGTGCGGCCTCTGTGGACTTCCTTCAGAGATGCTATTTGACATCACTGGGGAAGGCCCACTGGGTAATCTCTGATCGGTGGGATACAGCGATCAGCCAGAGAATGAGGTAATCACACAATCAGATGGAGGCTGATTGCAGCATGCACCCTGCTTTTTTATTGTGTCAAAATCTGCTGTGTGAAGAACTCAAAAAAAAAATGGACCATAAATCACAACTTTGACTGAGTGAGACGGGTACTGCGCAGGCTCCCTCTGCCAGAACACAGGCAAACTGGCCGGGGCTGCGGGCTCAAATTCCGAATGACTGGGTTAGAATTTTTCTCCTGAGATTAAGGGGCTTTTTCCTCCGCTGTATACGCAGCCCTAATGGCCGGAGGGTTCATGAATCGTGCAGCAAGCCCAGGAGACCATTCAACCCATCGTACATATACTGGCTCTTTTGTAAGAGCTCTCGGAATATCCCGTCTCCAGCCCGCCTCCTCTTTTGCCCGAATTCTTTTTCCCCTTCTGCGTTCAAGGCTTCAAGTCAGAATGGTTGCTGGATTGAGAATGTAAGAAGCAGAGACAAGAGTAGCCCCTCGGGGCTGCTCCATCATCCAATAAGATCGCGGCTGATCTTGGGCTCCAACTGCATTTCTTGATTAAGAAGGGAGGGAGGTGGAGGGGGGGGGTGGAGGGGGAAGTGGAGGGGGAAGTGGAGGGGGAGGTGGAGGGGGGGTGGAGGGGGGGTGGAGGGGGGGTGGAGAGGGGGGAGGGGGGTGGGGGGGGGGGGGTGGAGAGGGGGGGAGGGGGGTGGAGGGAGGTGGAGGGGGTGTGGAGGGGGATGGAGGGAGGGTGGAGGGAGGATGGAGGGAGGATGGAGGGGGTGTGGAGGGGGGTGGAGGGAGGTGGAGGGGGGTGGAGGGAGGTGGAGGGGGAGTGGAGAGGGGGTGGAGGGAGGTGGAGGGGGGGTGGAAGACGGCCAGGGTGTCGACAGGAAAGAGATAGAATCTGGTGAACTGGTACGATGATGATAATCTTTCCCTCAATGTCAACAAAATGAAGGAGATTGTCATTGACTTTAGGAAGCGTAAAGGAGAACATGCCCCTGTCTATATCAATATGGATGAAGTAGAAATGGTCGAGAGCTTCAAGTTTTTAGGTGTCCAGATCATCAACAACCTGTCCTGGTCCCCCCATGCCGACACTATAGTTAAGAAAGCCCATCAATGCCTCTACTTTCTCAGAAGACTAAGGAAATTTAGCATCTCAGCTACGACTCTCACCAACTTTTACAGATGCGCCATAGAAAGCATTCTTTCTGGTTGTATCACAGCTTGGTATGGCTCCTGCTCTGCCCAAGACCGCAAGGAACTACAAAAGGTCACAAACGAAGCCCAATCCATCACTCAAACCAGCCTCCCATCCATTGACTCTGTCTACACCTCCCGCTGCCTCGGAAAAGCAGCCAGCATAATTAAGGACCCCATGCACCCCGGACATTCTCTCTTCCACCTTCTTCCTTCGGGAAAAAGATACAAAAGTCTAAGGTCACGTACCAACCGACTCGAGAACAGCTTCTTCCCTGCTGCTGTCAGACTTTTGAATGGACTTATATTGCATTAAGTTGATCTTTCTCTACACCCTAGCTATGACTGTAACACTACATTCTGCACTCTCTCCTTTCCTTCTCTATGAACGGTATGCTTTGTCTGTATAGCGCGCAAGAAACAATACTTTTCACTGTATGCTAATACATGTGACAATAATAAATCAAATCAAATCAAATCAAAGAAATGAGGGGTTGAGGATCACAATCAGATCAGCCATGATCTTAGTGAATGTCAGGAGCAGGCACGAGGGGCCGAATGGCCTACTCCTGCTCCCAACTCATACGTTAGTATTTTCCTGCCCTCTCCCCGTAACCCTTCAATTCCCCGAGAGACCCGAGTTCAGTCTATCCCAGCTTTAAATGTACTCAACGATAGATCATTCTCAGCAATGTGGCACAGTGGTTAGCACTGCTGCGTCACAGCGCCAGGGACCCGGGTTCGATTCCCAGCTTGGGTCACTGTCTGCGAGGAGTCTGCACATTCTCCCCGTGTCCGCGTGGGTTTCCTCCGGGTGCTCCGGTTTCCTAGTGTGGCGACTAGGGGATTTTCACAGCAACTTCATTGCAGTGTTAATGTAAGCCTACTTGTGACACTAATAAATAAGCTGTACTTTGTTCTCTGCTCAGTCCAACGATGGCCCTTTCTCTGCGGTTGCGTTCGCGATTCCCCAGATTTGGTTACGGTTCTGGGCTGGGTAATTATAGGCCAGGGAGCTTGATGTCACTGATAGTGAAACTGTTGGAGAAGATTCTTAGGGATAGGATCTATACACATTTGGAACTGAATGGTCTTATTCACGACAGACAGCATGGGTTTTGTACGAGGGAGGTCATGTCTCACTAATTTAGTTGAGTTTTTTGAGGAGGTGACAAAAATGATTGACGAGGGAAGGGCTGTGGATGTTGTCTACATGAACTTTAGTAAGGCATTTGACAAGGTCCCTCCTGGCAGGCTGATACAAAAGATTAAATCTCACGGGATCGGGGTGAACTAGCTGGATAGATTCAGAACTGGCTTGACCATAGAAGACAGAGGGTAGCGATGGAAGGGTGTTTTTCTGAATGGAGGTCTGTAACTAGTGGTGTTCTGCAGGGATCAGTCCTGGGACCTCTGCTGTTTGTAATGTATGTAAATGACTTGGAAGAAAACGTAGCTGGTCTGATTAGCAAGTTTGTGGATGATACTAAGATTGCTGGAGTTGCGGATAGTGATGAAGATTGTCAGAGAATACAGCAGGATATAGATAGGCTGGAAAATTGGGTGGAGAATTGGCAGATGGAATTTAATCCAGACAAATGTGAGGTGATGCATTTTGGTAGATCCAATTCAGGTGGGAGCTATAAAATAAATGGCAGAACCATCAGAAGCATCGACACACAGAGAGATCTGGGAGTATAGGTCCACAAATCCTTAAAAGTGGCAGCACAGGTGGAAAAGGTGGTGAAGAAAGCATACGGCACGCTTGCCCTCATTGGACACGGCATCAAGTATAAAAGTTGGCAAATTATGTTACAGTTGTATAAAATGTTGGTTCGGCCACATTTGGAATACTGTGTCCAATTCTGGTCACCACACTACCAGAAGGATGTGGAGGCTTTGGAGAGAGTACGGAAATGGTTTACCAGGATGTTGCCTGGTATGGAGGGTATTAGCTATGAGGAGAGATTGAATAAACTGGGGTTGTTCTCTCTGGAAAGATGGAGACTGAGGGGTGACCTGATAGAAGTTTATAAAATTATGAGGGGTGTGGATAGGGTGAAGAGTTGGAAGCTTTTCCCCAGGGGCAGAAATGACAATTACAAGGGGGCACAAGTTCAAGATAAGGGGGGAAAGGTTCACTGGAGATGTGTGGGGGAAGTTTTTTACACAGAGAGTGATGGGGGCCTGGAATGCACTGCCAAGTGAGGTGGTTGAGGCAGATACGTTAGCCAGATTTAAGATTTATTTGATTTGATTTATTGTCACATGTATTAACATACAGTGAAAAGTATTGTTTCTTGCTCGCTATGCAGACAAAGCATACCGTTCATAGAGAAGGAAAGGAGAGAGTGCAGAATGTAGTGTTACAGTCATAGCTAGGGTGTAGAGAAAGATCAACTTAATGCGAGGTAGGTCCATTCAAAAGTCTGACGGCAGCCGGGAAGAAGCTGTTCTTGAGTCGGTTGGTACGTGACCTCAGACTTTTGCATCTTTTTCCCGAAGGAAGATAGACATGATAGGCATATGAAACAAACGGGGAACAGAGGGATCTAAGCGGTTGGTTTAGATTGGTAAACGTGATCGGTGCGGGCTCGGAACGCCGAAGGGCCTGTTCCTGTGCTGTACTGTTCTTTGTACTCCGGAGTGTAACAGTGTCACTGTTCCCTGATGCTGGGGTGACACACAGGCCAGCCACGGGTGACCGATTCCCAAACAACCAACTCCCAAATCCAGACAGAGTCTCGAGCGCTCAAAAGAACACTTTAAAAACTGAAATCACTATCTCCTCTTCCAGATCAGCAGCAACGGTGAAACCTGGCTTAGCCCAAAATCTCCATTTCCCCCCCCACTGGAATTGGAAACATCCCAGCTTGAAACCAGCTAAGCTCAACTTTCTGAGCTTCAGTGATGAAGCTTAACCCAGATCTCAGAGCTGTACTCTCCATCACCTCCCAACAGATTTCTCAGCTCCTACAGATAAACTACATCGCAATGTTAACTCTTCCCTGCCACAGCTCAATGGGAATTTTACTTTGATCGGAGGATAAAGGAGAAACAAAGAACAAAGAACAATACAGCACAGGAACAGGCCCTTCGGCCCTCCAAGCCCGCGCCGCTCCCCGGCCCAGGATTGAATCCTGAATCCAGGATCCCCGCCCAATTTTCCAGCCTATCTACATACTAATATCCTATCCACCGAGCTGTCCCTCACAGCTACGATGCTTTGTTCATTACAACCTATTAACTCACCCCCACCCCCCCATTCCAGACCATGTGATCTCCAGGGAGAGGCGAAAACCCAGAGTGAAAAACCCCAGGGCCAATATGGGGAAAAAAATCTGGGAAATTCCTCTCCGACCCCCTGAGGCGATCGAAACGAGTCCAGGAGATCACAATGGCCCCGATCGGAAAATGCTTCCCAACCCTAGTCATTTCCACTTCCATGAACACCATATGAATTCCCTGCCCCCGAGACAGGTTCCCAACTATCCGCAGTCTCGCTCTGTACTGGCACCAGCAAGATGATCATAGAATGAAGCCTTGAAACGAGAAACAAGGAACAATTAGCCCGCGCCGCTCCCTGGTCCAACTTTTCCAGCCTCTCAGTAGCACCGAGCTACGCAGAAATTATTTATTAGTCACAAGTATCCTTACATTAACACTGCAATTAGCAATGGGCAGCACGGTGGCACAGTGGTTATCACTGCTGCTTCACAGCACCAGGGACCCAGGTTCAATTCCCGGCTTGGGTTTTTTTTTATTCCTTCGTGGGACATGGGCGTCGCTGGCTGGGCCAGCATTTATTACCCATCCCTAATTGTCCTTGGAGAGCAGTTGAGAGTCAACCACATTGCTGTGGCTCTGGAGTCACATGTAGGCCAGACTGGGTAAGGACGGCAGATTTCCTTTCCTAAAGGACATTAGTGAACCAGATGGGTTTTTCCGACAATCGACAATGGTTTCACGGTGATCAGTAGATTCTTAATTTTCAGATATTTTATATTGAATTTAAATTCCACCAACTGCCGTGGCGGGATTTGAACCCGGGTCCCCAGAGGATTAGCTGGGTTTCTGATTTAATCGTCTCGTGATCACACCTCTAGGCCATCACCTCCCCTCACGTCACTGTTTGTGTGGAGTTTGCACGTTCTCCCCGTGTCTGCGTGGGTTTCCTCCGGGTGCTCCGGTTTCCTCCCACAGTCCAAAGACGTGCGAGTTAGGTGGATTGGCCATGCTGAATTCTCCCTCAGTGTCAGGGGGACTGGGTAGGGTAACTTCATGGGGTTATGGAGATAGGGCCTGAGTGGGATTGTGGTCAGTGCAGACTCAATGGGCCGAATGGCCTCCTTCTGCATAGAATTCTATGATTCTATGATACTGTGAAAATCCCCTAGTCGCCACAGTCCGGCGCCTGTTCGGGTACACTGAGGGCCAATGCACCCTAACCAGCACGTCTTTTGGACTGTGGGAGGAAACCAGAGCACCCAGAGGAAAGCCACGCAGACACGGGGAGAATGTGCAGACTCCACACAGACAGTGACCCAAGCTGGGAATTGAACCCGGGTCCCAGGCACTGTGAGGCAGCAGTGCTAACCACTGTGCCACTGTGACTGTCTGTGCGGAGTCTGCATGTTCTCCCTGTGTCTGCGTGGGTTTCCTCTAGTGCTCCGGTTTCCTCTCACACTCCAAAGATGTGTAGGTTAGGTGGATTAGTCATGGTGAATGTGCGGCGTTATAGGGAAAGGGCGGAGGAGGGTCTTGGTGGGATGCTCTGTCAGAGAGTTGGTGCAGACTCAATGGGCCAAATGGCCTCCTTCTGCACTGTAGGAACTCTAAGGTTCTGTGCTGCAAAATATTGCTGAAAAGAGACATGTTGTTGAAGTTTTTCATCTTGCACTCATCAGGACAAACACAAGAATGCCAAATATCAAACCATCAATACAATTTATACTACAGGAGAAAACAGTGCTGATTGGTTGGGGTGTTATCATGGGGAAAGCAACAGGAAACTATCGGTTCCCCATCTCCCACGTACCAACCGACTCAAGAACAGCTTCTTCCCTGCTGCTGTCAGACTTTTGAATGGACCCACCTTGCATTAAGTTGATCTTTCTCTACACCTAGCTATGACTGTAACACTACATTCTGCACTCTCTCGTTTCCTACTCTGTGAACAGTATGCTTTGTCTGGATAGCGCGCAAGAAACAATACTTTTCACTGTATGTTAATACATGTGACAATAATAAATCAAATCAAGTCTCCCAGCAAAGGCGCACGGCTTGATCAGATTCCTTTTGTTTGCGGAGAATGAGTTCCTGCTTATTAATGCCCTTCTCAAGGACAGTCAGGGATGCGCAATATTTGATTTGATTTATTATTGTCACATGTATTAACATACAGTGAAAAGTATTGTTTCTTGCGCGCTATACAGACAAAGCATACAGTGCATAGAGAAGGAAACGAGAGACTGCAGAATGTAGTGTTACAGTCATAGATAGGGTGTAGAGAAAGATCAACTTAATGCGAGGTAGGTCCATTCAAAAGGCTGACAGCAGCAGGGAAGAAGCTGTTCTTGAGTCGGTTGGTACGTGACCTCAGACTTTTGTATCTTTTTTCCCGAAGGAAGAAGGTGGAAGAGAGAATGTCTGGGGTGTGTGAGGTCCTTAATCATGCTGGCTGCTTTTCCCGAGGCAGCGGGAGGTGTAGACAGAGTCAATGGATGGGAGGCTGGTTTCAATGATGGATTAGGCTACGTTCATGACCTTTTGTAGTTCCTTGCGGTCTTGGGCAGAGCAGGAGCCATACCAAGCTGTGATACAACCAGAATGAATATGTTGCCAGTGAGGCCCACAAACCGTAAAAATGTTTTTTTTAAAAAACTCTCTCAATTGGCAGGAGGTTTGGTGAGCAGAGCAAGCTTTTGATAAAAGAACCAAGGTTGCATTTTCTTCTTAAACAGATTCTGAGGAAACGGAACCAGTGAGGGAAATATAGAGAATTGCTCGTATGTAGCGAGTTGCTGTGATCTGGAACACGCTGCCTGAAAGAGCGGTGGAAGCAGATTCAATTGTAAATTCCATAGAAATATAGAAAATAGGAGCAGGAGGAGGCCATTTGGCCCTTTGAGCCTGCGTCGCCATTCAATATGATCATAGCTGATCATCCAACTCAATCGCCTGAAGTCACCTCCCCGCTATATTCTTTGACCCCTTTCGCCCCAAGTGCTGTATCTAACTGCTTCTTGGAAATATGTGGGGCAGGATTTTATGGCCTTGCTCGTCCCGAAAGTGTAAAATCCTTCCCAAGGTCAACGGGGCTTCCCATTGCCCGCTCCTTGCCCCCTCCGATTCCCATGGCGGACGGGGCGGGAAAATTCCGCCAACAACCTCATGGCCTCAGCTGCTTTCTGTGGTAGAGAATTCCACAGCCTGACCATTCTCTGGATGGTAAAGGGAATTGGATACATACTCAAGGGGGACGATTTGCAGGAGCAAGAAGTAAGAACATGTGGAGTTGGACTAATGATTCTTCAAAGAGCCAGCACCAGTTTGATATCGAATGTCCTTCTCTGTTTTTTTTATTCATTTATGGGATATGGGCGTCGCTGGCTGGCCGTAGTTGCCTGAGGGCAGTTGAGAGTCAACCCCATTGCTGTGGCTCTGGAGTCACATGTAGGCCAGACCGGGTAAGGACGGCAGATTTCCTTCCCCAAAGGACATTAGTGAACCAGATGGGTATTTCCGACAATGGTTTCATGGTCATCAGTAGATTCTTAATTCCAGATATTTTTTATGGAGTTCAAACTCCATGGCGGGACTCAAACCCGGGTCCCCAGAAGGTTAGCGGAGTTTCTGGAGTAATAGTCTAGTGATAATACCACTCAGCCATCATCTCCCCTTTCTGTATCATTCTGTGACTTGAAGTGCATTCCTCTCTGCGGAGCGGGGCCACAGCTCTTGTCAAGTTCTAAACAGAGAGTCTAGTGTCAGAGAATGCCAATTTAAGGTGACCTATTTCAGTTCAGGCGATTGCAGTGGTCTCCTGCCTGGTCTTACACCCTCAGTTCACCCAAAACTCTGCTGCCCTGTAACCTGGCCAACGCCATTCACTCACCTTCAGCACTCTCTATGTCCGTAAGACCATACGAAATAGGAACGGGGGGAGGCCATTCGGCCCCTCGATCATGCTCCACCATTCAATAGGATCATGGCTGATCCGACATTCCTCACATCCACTTTCCTGCCCTTTCCCTGTAACCCTCGATTGCCTTACTCATTAAAAATCTCTCTATCTCAGCCTTAAATATGCACACGGACTCTGCCCCCCCACAGCTCTCTGCAACGAGGAGTTCCAAAGTCTCTGAGAGAAGAAATTCCTCCTCAGCTCAGTCTTAAATTGCTGCCTCTTTATTCTGAGACTGTGCCTCTGGTCCTAGACTCTCGCATGAGGGAAACCATCCTCTCCGCATTTACCCTGTCAAACCCCTTAACAATCCTGTATGTTTCATTGAGATCACCTCTCATTCTTCTCAACTCCAATGAATCCCAACGTGTTTAACCTGAAAATCCACATCTATTCTTGACATGCTGTTTGCATCAATTTCTTTGTAAAATACACATTATGAGAGGGGGGGGCCGATTATATAAAAACATAATCGCTTCTAAATCATTGGTTACGGTAAATGGAAAAGAATAGACAGCCCAGGGATCAGTGAGAGAGGTTAGACACGGCTTCTGTGACCCTGAACTGTTTCACTTTCCATAACCCGCGTCTTCATCGAATTGTTGAAAGCTGCAGCACCAGGGAGGAGGCCATTCGGTCACCTTGGCTTGTGCTGACCCTCTGAAACCGAAATGGGGTTGCCAACGCCATGGGGAGGGGTGGGGGGGAAGGGCGGTACAGTGGCACAGTGGTTAGCACTGCTGCCTCACAGCACCAAATGTGACTTCTGCACTGTAGATTCTATGATTCTATGACAGGGTTGAGCTTTTTAAATGGTCTCCTGCTATTCCTAAGTGGCGCTTGCTACCAAATAAACCTGTTGGACTTTAACCTGGTGTTGTGAGACGTCTCACTGTATTCCTAAGTTGCCCCTCGTGGGGATTTCAGGACTATCTCTGTCACAAAGCTGTACGGTTAATTTGCAGTGGGTAAAATATCTCTGAATTCAACTGTTTTAAACTTAGTTGGGAGTCAGAACTTAGGGTAGGATTTATACACAACGTCTGTCTGTATCCTGGCATCTCATTTTTGTGATATGCTATCATTAAGCTGGAGTTGGACTTGCAACACTGCAAAGGTCTCGTAAATGCTAAAGTCTAAAGGTTAATGGAAACTGTAAACCCCACTTTGCTGATGAAATCCTGCCATCGTGGGGACACGAGGCGACTGCCTGATTAACATAGCTCGAGGAGCAAGAGAATGTTAGACACAGGTAAAACCCGGGCAGACATAACCCTTCCCCGTACGCTCACAGCCCAGAGCTGAATTGGTGGGTTAAATGAGAGCTCATTTGGAGAGCCAGCGCAGACAGGATGGGCTGAATGGTCTCCTTCTGCGCCCTAACAATTCTGTGACTCTGTCACAGTCCCGAATGTGTCTGATCTGAAATGGCGGACCAACGCTTCTCGTGTTGCTATATCTGTCCAAGACCGCAAGAAACTACGAAGTGTCGTGAATGTAGCCCAATCCATCACGCAAACCAGCCTCCCATCCATTGACTCTGTCTACACTTCCCGCTGCCTCAGCAGAGCAGCCAGCGTAATTAAGGACCCCACGCACCCCGGACATTCTCTCTTCCACCTTCTTCCTTCGGGAAAAAGATACAAAAGTCTGAGGTCACGTACCAACCGACTCAAGAACAGCTTCTTCCCTGCTGCTGTCAGACTTTTGAATGGACCTACCTTGCATTAAGTTGATCTTACTCTACACCTTAGCTATGACTGTAACACTACATTCTGCACTCTCTCCTTTCCTTCTCTATGAGCGGTATGCTTTGTCTCTATAGCGCGGAAGAAACAATACTTTTCACTGTATACTAATACATGTGACAATAATAAATCAAATCACATCGAAATCTCCAGCGTTTCCATGGCGGGTTGCACCCGTTAGTCAAAAGAACGGTTTCAAAAACCCCGCGCCCACTGGAAGCGACGGATTTCAGTCAGAATCTGCAAGAAAGGTGGGGTGCGGCCAAGGCAACAGCTTCTGCTAAATTCTGTTATCCGGCAGAAGGCCACAGAGTGAGTCCAGCGCTGGATTCTCTGTGTAATGAATATTTCTGCGCCTTTGTTTCTTGAGTGCTTTTGTTTTAATTCTTTGCCCCCGCCAGCTTTGCTGGTGGCGCCCCAGAACGATGACAGGAAAACTCTGTAACATCAATCGAAAAATGAGAGGCAACGGAAATGAAAAGAATTAAGTTTTGGAAATAAGGGAACCTGATTAAGAACGTGGACGGTGATAAACATTTACACTCTCCCTCTGCCCCAGGCCGCCTCGGAGAAAAGGTTCCCCGCTGTATCCATCTCTTAGGGAGGTTTAGCCCCCCTCTGGTGAGGGTTGAACATGGCGGCCCTCTTGGTGTCAGTCTGCACAGTCCTGTAGCCTTGGGGTCCTCGCTGATGGAGGCAGGGTTCAGGGATGACTGGGGGAAGTGTATCGCTGACAGAGGCCCACGAACGAGTCAATCAGCTCATGACTCCGAGGTGGGGTGAGGGTCCGTGGAGGGATGATTATGGAGCGGTCCTCCCTTTTGCTCTGAAGATAAAACAAAAAGAGAGCGAAGGAAAAGAAACCCAAGCAGCTTCTTACAAACTGGCGCTTGCTTGGCGGAGATTTCACCTGTCACCGAGCCTGTCAGGATTTTAAAATTCCAGCTTGTACAGAGAGAAAAAAAAATAATAACTGACCGTGCTGGAGTTTGGACTGCACAACTGCACCATCTCAAATGATCCTTCACACCCTGGAGGACACTGAAACATATCTAAAGCATGTCCTTTCTGTCCTGATTTACTGTAGGCTTGAGTGCAAGAAAAATGAGCATGTCCTCGCTCTGGGTTATCAAAATGCTGCATCGGATTGCCCTCGGAGAAATTCTACCTGTCATGGATCTGTCAAGAGTTCAGCATTTGCAGTCAGCGAAGGCAGTCAGAGTCCCCCCCCGCCCCCCCCCCCCCCCGCATCACCCCCGCCGCCCCCGGAGACTTGCTGGAATCCAAATCCAGCAACAGAAAGAAAAGAGGTGGTTGATGGTTAGAGGCCCGTGTTGTCTGTTATTCTGCTCTTGTTACACGCCAGGAAACAGCAGAGTTACAACCTGATATAATGCTGTTGTCACCGCGCGATGGAGTGATCATAGCAATCGCCACTCATGCCCAGTGGCAGAGGGAGGGCACACGCCGTGGGGTGGCAGAGGGAGGGCACACGCTGTGGGGTGGCAGAGGGAGGGCACACGCCGTGGGGTGGCAGAGGGAGGGCACACGCCGTGGGGTGGCAGAGGGAGGGCACACGCCGTGGGGTGGCAGAGGGAGGGCACACGCCGTGGGGTGGCAGAGGGAGGGCACACGCCGAGGGGTGGCAGAGGGAGGGCACACGCCGTGGGGTGGCAGAGGGAGGGCACACGCTGTGGGGTGGCAGAGGGAGGGCACACGCCGTGGGGTGGCAGAGGGAGGGCACACGCCGTGGGGTGGCAGAGGGAGGGCACACGCCGTGGGGTGGCAGAGGGAGGGCACACGCCGTGGGGTGGCAGAGGAAGGGCACACGCCGTGGGGTGGCAGAGGGAGGGCACACGCCGTGGGGTGGCAGAGGGAGGGCACACGCCGTGGGGTGGCAGAGGGAGGGCACACGCCGTGGGGTGGCAGAGGGAGGGCACACGCCGTGGGGTGGCAGAGGGAGGGCACACGCCGTGGGGTGGCAGAGGGAGGGCACACGCCGTGGGGTGCCTGGCTTGCTCGGGGGGGGGGGGGGGGGGGGGGGGTTGTGTCTTCAGTCACAAAGTTTTTTTTTATTCGTTCATGGGACGTGGGCATCGCTGGCTGGGCCCGCATTTATTGCCCATCCCCAGTTGGTTAGGCGCATTGACCCAAACAGGTGCCGGAGTGTGGCAAGTGGAGGATTTTCTCAGTAACTTCATTGCAGTGTTAATGTAAGCCTTACTTGTGACTAATAAATAAACTTTACTTTTCTATGCCCTTGTTCAGAGGGCAGTTGAGATTTATTTGATTTGATTTATTGTTGTCACATGTATTAACATACAGTGAAAAGTATTGTTTCTTGCGCGCTATACAGACAAAGCATACCGTTCATAGAGAAGGAAAGGAGAGAGTGCAGAATGTAGTGTTACAGTCATAGCTAGGGTGTAGAGAAAGATCAACTTAATATGAGGTAGTTCCATTCAAAAGTCTAACAGCAGCAGGGAAGAAGCTGTTCTTGAGTCGGTTGGTACGTGAACCTCAGACTTTTGTATCTTTTTCCTGACGGAAGAAGGTGGAAGAGAGAATGTCCGGGGTGCGTGGGGTCCTTAATTATGCTGGCTGCTTTGCCGAGGCAGCGGGAAGTGTAGACAGAGTCAATGGGTGGGAGGCTGGTTTGCGAGAGTCAACCACATTGCTGTGGCTCTGGAGTCACATGTAGGCCAGACCGGGTAAGGACAGCAGATTTCCTTCTCTAAAGGGCATTACTGAACAAGATGGGTTTTTTCGACAATCGACAATGGTTTCATGGTCATCTGTAGATTCTTAATTCCAGATATTTTTACTGAATTCAAATTCCACCAGCTGCCGTGGCGGGATTTGAACCCGGGTCCCCAGAACATTAGCTGAGTTTCTGGATTAATAGTCTAGATAATACCATGAGGTCATCGCCTTCCCTGAAAGTCTGCCAAGGCAGCACCTGGGCAGGGGGAAGGGGATAAGTTTCCCTCTCCGTCAGCCCGGGGTGAGGCCCTTCCCTTCTCCATCAGATGCCCTATGTGGGGTTACAGGGATAGGGTCTGGGTGGGGTGCTCTTTCGGAAGGTCAGTGCAGACTCGATGGGACGAATGGCCTGCTTCTGCACTGTAGGGATTCTATGATTCTATGATCAGCAAGGGTTGGGGATGGGGCCTTTACCCTCTCCGTCAGCAAGGTTGTCTTCTTACACCTCTGTAACAGTGCCCCTCCTTGCCCCTACATTCAATTGTACATGCTGCTGAAGTCCTCATCCATGCCTCTGTTACCTCCAGGCTCCACTCACACCCCTTGTAAATTTGAGCTGATGGAAAATGCTCTGTTTTCCTATCCTCTCACCCGTGTGCTCACTCGCCTACACTGGCTCCCAGTCCAGCCACGCCCCATTCTCAAGATTCTCAAGTTCCTCTTGGCCTCACATCTCCCCATCTCTGGAATATCCCACAGCCTTACAACCCTCTCTGTTCCCTGTGCTCCTCTAATACTGGCCTGTGCAGCAACCCTGAATTTAATCGTTCCGCTATTGGCAGCTGTGCCTTCTGCTGTCTGGACTCCTAAACTCTGGAACTCCTTCCCTGAACCTCACCACCTCTCACTCCTTCCTCAAGGTGCTCCGTAAAACCTGCTTCTTTGACCAAGTTTGTGGTCACCTGTCCTGTTATCCCCTCATGGGATTCGGGTTCCTAATTTAGTTTGATGATCGCTCCTGGATGTTTTGGAACGGTTTACTACATTAAGGGTGCTATATAAATGCAAGTTATTGTGGTTAAAGAGTCACACGTCTACAAATGGATATAGATAGATTAGGAGAGTGGGCCAAAATGTGGCAGATGGAGTTTAACGTTGATCAGTGTGAGGTCATGCATTTTGGTCAGAAAAATGGAAAGGCAACTTATTATCTAAATGGGGAGAGACTTCGGGGTGCTCTGGTGCAGAGGGATCTGGGTGTCCTTGTTCATGAGTCACAGAAAACTAGCATGCAGGTACAGCAGATAATAAAGAAAGTAAATGGAACGTTAAAAGTTAAAGTTTATTTATTAGTCACAAGTAAAGCTTACATTAACACTGCAATGAAGTTACTGTGAAATTCCCCGAGTCCGGCGCCTGTTCAGGTCAATGCACCCTAACCGGAGGAAACCCACACAGACACGGGGAGAATGTGCAAACTCCACACAGACAGTGACCCAAGCCGGGAATCAAACCCAGGCCCCTGGCGCTGATGAGGCAGCAGTGCTAACCACTGTGCCGCCCATGTTAGCATTTATAGCTAAAGGAATAGAATATAAAGGTGAGGAAGTGTTGTTGCAACTATACAAGGCATTGGTGAGGCCGCACCTGGAGTATTGTGCACAGTTTTGGTCCCCTTATTTGAGGAAAGATGTAGTGGCATTGGAGGCAGTTCAGAGGAGGTTCACTAGATTGATTCCAGAGATGAGGGGTTTGTCGTATGAAGAGATTGAACAGTTTAGGCCGATACTCTCTGGAATTTAGAAGAATGAGGGGAGATCAAATTGAGGTATACAAAATGATAAAAGGTCTGGATAAAGTAGCCGTGGAGCGGATGCTTCCTCTTGTGGGACATTCTAGGATGAAAGGTCATAGTCTTCGGATAAGGGATAGCAAATTTAATACAGAGTTGAGGAGAAACTACTTCTCACAAAGGGCTGTGAATCTGTGGGGTGGAGACTGGGTCAGTGAGTAAATTAAGGAATTCCAAATAAGGAGATACAGTGATGTAGTGGTGTAATGTTAAATCAGATATCCAAGTGAAATAACTTGTGGATATAGGTTCAAATCTCACCACAACAGCTGATATTTTCAAATTTGAATTTAAATTCAATTGATAAACGCCGGAATTGAAAGCTAGTCTCAGTAATGGTAACCATGAATTTATCATCGATTGTCGTAAAAACCCATCTGGTTCACTGATGTCCTTTAGAGAGGGAAATCTGCCGTCCTTACCCGGTCTGGCCTACATGTGACTCCAGAGTCACAGCAATGTAGTTGACTCCCAGCTGCCCACGGGCAACTAGGGATGGGCAATAAATGCTGGTCGGCCAGCGACGCCCATGTCCCATGAATGAATTTTTAAACAACATATCCCAGAAAGAATAAAGAAAAATAGGAACACATTCTCTGGTACGTGCAGGCGGAGATATTTACATTTTTAGATCTGGAATGAACTGCCACGCTGATTCAATAATGACGTTCAAATGGGAATTGAACATCTATTGGTATGGGAATAATTTGCAAAGTATTGTGGGAAGAGCAGGCGGAGTGGGATTGGTTGGTTCACTCTGTTAAAGAGCTAGAAGGAAGCAAGATGGATTGAGTGGCCTCCTTTTGCACTGCATGATTCTGAGATGTCCCCATTCCAAACGGCCATTGGCCGAGTAGGATGTGCCAGATTCCCCAATCCCTTCTTTCTTGCTCACCTTGTGGACTGTTTAATATACATAGAGACATGGAAACTAGAAGCAGGAATAGGCCATTCTGCCCTTCGAGCCTGTTCCACCGTCCATTTTGATCACGGCTGATCTTAACAAATTCAATATCCGGAACCCCCCTTCCGCCCCAAATCCCTTGCTCCCTTTGCTCCAAGAGCTATATCTAATTCCTTCTTGAAATCAGACAACGTTTTAGCCTCAACTACATTCTGTGGTAGTGAATTCCACACATTCCGGGTGAAGAAATTTCTCCCCACCTCAGTTCTAAAAGGATGTTGTTGCGTGCTGCTTTCTTCACTGTTCCCCGGACCTGGCTGGAGGGTGAGGTACCCCTAGTGCCCCGAAGTTCACTTTACCCCTCACTCCCCTCCGAAGGCCCTTCCCCTCCTGAGTCTTCCCTTGACGATGGTGCCCGAGGCCCAGGACCTTTCCCCCCTTGACCTTTCCTTGCCCTTTCCCACCCCAGTTTAAGATTCAGCCGGAAAAGGCCGGTTTGTTTTATTAATTGGTTTTCCACAAATATAAAACAAAAGCTATTTTCGACTCCCACGTGCAGTCGTCTTAGCTTAACTCAAGACATTTTATAGATACGGTTCCTGTCTGACATTTTCATATTGTTTTTAAATGAGTTGAAATGAGAATTTATTCTTCAAATCATTAATGAGAAACTGAGATACTATAAACATCTCTAGACTGGAACATGATAACTCATTTCTAAAGCTCGTAACTTCGAATTAACAACAGGAGAAAGCACAATAATCTTTAAGAGAAATGTTTCTGATGGTTCATAGAATCATAGAATCCCTGCAGTGCAGAAGGAGGCCATTCAGCCCATCGAGTCTGCACTAAACACAATCCCACCGAGGCCCTATCCCCACAACTCCATGCATTTACCCTAGCTAGTCCCTCTAAAAATAAATGATTGGTGGTGATTTAACCTGAGGATCAGCACACCTCAGGCGAGGGACAAGGTTAAGAAGGCAGGCCCTTCAAGAATAACCTCAGCCAGTACGGGAATTGAACCTGCATGTTGGCATCACTCTGCATCACTAACCAGTTGTCCAACTGACTGAGCTAAACTGACCCCCAGTGTTCCAGTGTTATTATAAGTCAATGTACACAAGCTTATTTTACGTCACTTTGCCGAGATTGACTCAATATATTGGAAGGTTTTATCGGAGGAATATAGTTTAGTTTATGAATTCCTGTGGCTGTGAATGGAAGCAGTCTGACATGTCATGACAGCACAATGGAAGCGATGGCCGAGTGGTATTATCGCCAGACTATTAATCCAGAAACTCAGTTAATCCTCTGGGGACCCGGGTTCAAATCCCGCCATGGCAGATGGTGGAATTTGAATTCAATTAAAAAGAAATCTGGAATTAAGAATCTACTGATGGCCATGAAACCATTGTCGAAAAAACCCATCTGATTAACTGATGTCCATTAGGGAAGGAAATCTGCTGTCCTTACCTGGTCTGGCCTACATGTGACTCCAGAGCCACAGCAATGTGGTTGACTCTCAACTGCCCTCGGGCAACTAGGGATGGGCACTAAATGCTGGCCAGCCAGCGACGCCCATGTCCCACAAATGAATAAAAAAGAACAAAGAAGCATTTAGCAGTCGCAGAATCCAGAAGTGACTTCATTTTCAATCGCTATCAGCGAGCAGGTTCTAGCTGTGGAGGGAATTCTGACGCTGGCTTTGCACTAAACAGGATTCACAGACAGAAGGGACCGGACACTGGGATTGGGATAAAATTAGATTTTTGGTAGCTACAAGGCCCTTTAAATTTCCAAAACGGATCATGAGTGGTGGTGGACAATTAAACAACTCACTGGAAGAGGAGGTTCCACAAGCATCCCCATCCCCAATGATGGAGGAGCCTGGCACATCATAGATAAGGCTGAAGCATTCACAGCAATCTTCAGTCAGAAGTGCCGAGTGGATGATCCATCTCGGCCTCCTCCAGTGGTCCCCAGCATCTCAGATGCGAGTCTCCAGTTAATTCAATTCACTCCACGTGATATCAAGAAACGGCTGAGGGCTCTGCATACTGCAAAGGCAATGGGCCCTAATAACATTCCGGCAATCATACTGAAGACTTGTTTAAGTTTAAGTTTATTTATTAGTGTCACAGGTAAGGCTTACATTAACACAGCAATGAAGTTACTGTGAAAATTCCCTAGTCGCCACACTCCTGCACCTGTTTGGGTACACTGAGGGAGAATTTACCAAGGCCAGTGCATCTAACCAGCACTTCTTTCGGACTATGGGAGGAAACCGGAGCACCCGGAGGAAACCCACGCAGACACGAGGAGAACGTGCAAACTCCACACAGACAGTGACCCAAGCCGGGAATCGAACCAGGTCACTGGAGCTGTGAAGTAGCAGTGCTAACCACTGTGCTGTTGTGCCGCCCCATAAAGACAATGTGGAAAATTGGCCAGGTATGTCCTGTCCACAAAAAGCAGGACCAATCCAACCCGGCCAATTACCACCCCAGCACTCTGCTCTCGATCATTAGCAGAGTTACGGAGCATAGGGCAGCATGGACAAGTTGGGCCGAAGGGCCTGTTTCCATGCTGTAAACCTCTATGACTCTATGACACATAGGAACTCCGAGTTGGCCATTTGGCTCCACCATTCTATGTTTTTTTTAAAGTTTTAAGTTTATTTATTAGTGTCACAAGTAGGCTTACATTAACACTGCCTATTCCTTCTGTTTGCAAAGAGAGTGTTTGAATGTATATTGCTTCTAGCAAGTGTAACTGAACCATGTTACGAGCTTGTCTGATATCTTAAATTGGTTGTTCGGGTAGATATTGACGCACTCGGGATTGATCAGAAAGTGCTGCCCAATCGCAGAATCACATCCAACAATAGGTGTTTTGCTTTGGGTTTTGCAAGCGTGAGCTGGGTTGCGGACGCTCTGTACTCTGCCGATTCTGAGTGGGGTCATGAATGACTCAGGCAGTGAGACTGTGACCCACAGAGTCTGGGCTGGCTCCAGTTTCATTCACACTCCACAATTGCCTCAGAAAAGATTAAATGCTGACAACGGAATTGCGGTTTCCCGAGGAGTTGAGAGATATGTGTGAGGGATGAAGTGTCTGTTTTCGAATATATTTGCAATTGTCTGTTTACGAGATGTTGTGTTCTCAGATATTTCTGACACTTGAAATGTACATAAATTTCTGATTTCAAGTAAAAGGTTTCAACAGAATAGTTTTGTATTTTCTGTGTGATGGCCAGGTTGTAAAGAACATCAATATCATTCTCTGCAGATTTGCTGCCCCCATGGTATGAATTACCCTCGGCTCAAAGCTCCAATCTCCAGGATAGAAAATGCAACTAGAGTCTCAACATGCATTTCCAACAGTGCTCTGTCTTTCCATTTCATCCACAGTTTCAGACAGAATTGCAAAACTGATTAGGATTCATAGATTTAAAAAAAAAAGATAAGAAAAAGCAAACTCTCCTCTTGCATTGCTCCGGGTTCCTTACAATCTATGGCTGTAAATTGGGAGAGGGGAGTGTGCAGCGGGATCTGGGTGTCCTTGTGCACCAGTCACTGAAGGTAAGCATGCAGGTGCAGCAGGCGGTAAAGAAGGCAAATGGCATGTTGGCCTTCATTGCGAGAGGTTTCGAGTACAGGAGCAGGGATGTGTTGTTGCGATTATACAGGGCCTTGGTGAGGCCACACCTAGAGTATTGTGTGCAGTTTTGGTCTCCTTTTCTGAGGAAGGATGTTCTTGTTCTCGAGGGAGTGCAGCGAAGGTTTACCAGGCTGATCCCGGGGATGGCAGGACTGATGTATGAGGAGAGATTGACTAGGTTAGGATTGTTTTCATTGGAGTTCAGACGAATGAGGGGGGATCTCATAGAGACTTATAAAATTCTAACAGGTCTAGACAGGGTAGATGCAGGGAGGATGTTCCCGATGGTGGGGGAGTCCCGAACCAGGGTCCACAGTCTGAGGATTCGGGGTAGACCATTTAGGATGGAGATGAGGAGACATTTCTTCACCCAAAGAGTGGTGAGCCTGTGGAATTCATTATCACAGGAAGTAGTTGATGCCAAAACATTGAATGTATTCAAGGGGCGGCTGGATATAGCACTTGGGATGAATGGGATCAAAGGTTATGGGGAGAAAGCAGGATTAGGCTATTGAGTTGGACAATCAGCCATGATCGCGATGAATGGCGGAGCAGGCTCGAAGGGCCGAATGGCCTCCTCCTGCTCCTATCTTCTATGTTTCTATATCCTCAGCTATGTGTCCAAAGCTCCCAACGTTTTTAACCTCTCCCCTCTCTATCTTTCTCCTCCACCTGCCGTGTTGCTATCGTGATATAAAGGCATAAGTTGCTCATAAGGGATTGGATAAATACATTGCCGGTTCATTGATTGGGACTAGGCACATGGGAACATTGATGCAGAGCTGTGTGTGCTGTGTTCTGCTCACAGGACACAGTGAAACTGAGACTGAATCACATGACCCACTTCCTTTCTAGGGCTGTCACGCTGCAATCCCTCAAAGATATGTTACAACATCCCCCTTTCTTTATAAAGATACTTTTCCCCCCTTTCAAAGAGACATAACTGTTTACAATACATGTCCATGCTTTAGTTACCACTGTGAAAGTACATTAGAATGGCCTATCTGGATAAGCTGCTGGTACAGCCAGAATCTTGTAATGGCAACCTCATCTAGAAGTTTCTTTCAATTGCTCACAATGACTTCATAGAGTCACAGAGGTTTACAGCATGGAAACAGGCCCTTCGGCCCAACTTGTCCATGCTGCCCAGTTTTTAGCACTAAGCTAGTCCCAATTGCCCGCATTTGGCCCATATCCCTCTATACCCATCGTACCCATGTAACTGTCTAAATGCTTTTAAAAGACAAAATTGTACCCGCCTCTACTACTGCCTCTGGCAGCTTGCTCCAGACACTCACCGCCCTCTGTGTGAAAACATTGCCCCTCTAGACACTTCTGTCTCTCTCCCCTCACCTTAAACCTATGCCCTCTAGTTTTAGACTCCCCTACCTTTGGGAAATGATGGTTGACTATCTACCTTAACAATGCCCTTCATTATTTTATAAACCTCTATCAGATCATCCCTCAGCCTCCTACACTCCAGGGAACAAAGGTCCATCTATCCAACCTCTCCTTATAACCATCACCTGTGGGATTGTCATGCTTGAGGAGGTAAAGAGGGGGCTTGAGGGATTGTGAGGGTTAGCATTCCTGATGCTCCACACCATCTTTCAGCTTGCTCCCGTTTCTGCTCTCAAATTTCCCTGAGCTCAGCATAGGCTGGCCAGTGGGAGGTGGCAGCAGTTCCTGTGGAATGGCAAACAATTTACCCAGCATGCATTGTGACAGAGAAAGCCCTCTATATCTGGGAATGAACACGAGAATGGTTCTGTCCCAGGAATGGGACAATATACACACTGAGGAAAGAACTCCCCATTCATTTTCTTATTACAGTACATCCACTGACCCCTGCAGAAATAAGAAAACCTGCAAAACACGACAAGCTGAAGCCAATTCCTAAGGTTTTCGTAATTTACAAGTTTCACCATAATTAATATAATCCTTCACAGGAATTGACGTTTGGTATAAAACACCAACAAAAGAAAGTTAGTGGTGTCATATAAATACTTTGGCTACAAGAATAAGTGAGAGGTGGTAAGTAACTCACCTCCTGACTCCCCAAAGCCTGTCCACCATCTTCAAGGCACAAGTCAGGAGTGTGATGGAACACTCCCCACTTGCCTGGATGGGTGCAGCTCCAACAACACTCAAGAAGCTCAACACCATCCAGGACAAATTCGATTGGCCACAAAAATCCACTCCCTCCACCATAGAGGCTCAGTAGCAGCCCCTAATCTACAAGATGCACTGCAGCAACTCACCACAGCTCCTTCGTCCGTAGGCAGCACCTTCCAAACCCACAACCTCCACCATCTAGAAGGACAAAGGCAGCAGATACATGGGAACACCACCACCTGGAGGTTCCCCTCAGAGTCACTCACGATCCTGACTTGGAAATATATCGGCCGTTCCTTCACTGTCGCTGGGTCAAAATCCTGGACCCCCCTCCCTAACAGCACGGTGGGTGTACCTACATCACATGGACTGTAGCAGGTCAAGAAGGCATCAAGGGCAATTAGGGATGGCCAATAAATGCCAGCCAGCCTGTGACGCCCACATCCCGTGAACAAATAAAAATTAACTCTAAATAAATGAACCCATTCTGAATGAGGCAATGCACCACAATCTAATCGAGGATAAAGCAGAAACACAAAGGTTCGGAATTGGAGTCTTGGGTTCAGTGCTGATGTGCAGTTAACAGTAAAACCAGTCACTGAACTCGAGACTCCAATTCAGAATGTTTGTGTTTATAGTTTAGACTCTATTCCCTGGAATATACAAGGTTCATGAATGATTTCATTAAAGTTCTTAGGATTTGGAAAAGAATTGACTGAACGGATAGTTTGCTTTTTGCAGAGTCCAGAACAAAAATCAGAACCGGGATGTTCAGGAAAAAAGTGAGGAAATGATTCTTCCCAAAAAGGGTGGTAGATTTCTGGAGCTCTCTCTCACAAAAAGAAATGGGTTGTAGTCCCATTAATAATTTCTAAATCTGCAATCAATAGATTTTTCAACACAAAGTTTCTGGAGTCAAGGCAGAAATTGGACTTTCACCAACCATGATTCCACTGAATGGCAGAATGTGTTTGAGGGGCTGAATGGCCTCCAGCTCTTCCCATAATCAGTCTGCAATCCTTAACATATCCACGCCTTTTTAAAACAAAGTGAATTCTGGTGTAGGAAATAGTCATAAATGACACATGTTGTCATCAAAACGGTAAAACCATTCTCAAATACCTGCAATTCTGTTTGGAAGAAAAACTTCTGCGGGCATTGTGAGCAGTCATAGATCTTGTCCTCCTGCCCGTGGGCAGAAAAAATATGATGCTGCAACTTGCTCGCTTGGACAAACACTGGAAAAGGAAGAAAGGCAAAAGAGTTAATGGGCTTTCCGAGAGAGTGAGCATTCACTTATACACACAAGCATTATACACACACACACTCATATACACACACACACATATACACACACACACTCATATATACACACACACACATATACACACACACTCATACACACACACACTCATATACACACACATACACTCATATACACACTCATACACACACTCATACACACACACACTCATACACACTCATACACACATATACACACACATACACACACATATGCACACACTCATATACACACACACTCATATACACACACATACACACATATACACACACACACACACACACACTCATATACACACACACATATACACTCACACATACACACACTCACATACACACACTCACACATACTCACATACACACACACTCATATACACACACACTCACACATTCATATACACACACATACACGCACACACACACTCACTCCCACACACACTCATATACACACACAAACACACTCATTCTCACACTCGCTCACACACATGCTCATTCTCACACTCATGCACACTCTCTCATACATGCACTTATACACACACACACACACTTGCTCACAAACACACACTCACAAATACACACACACACCCTCAAACATACATACTTTCAGACTGTCACAGACTCGCACACACTCTCTCCCACTCTCTCTCTCACTCTCCCCCTCTCACACTCTCTCACACTCTCTCACTATCTCTCACACTCTCTCACTATCTCTCACACTCTCTCACTATCTCACACTCTCACACTCTCACTCTCACTATCTCTCACTATCTCACACTCTCACTCACTCTCACTCACTATCTCTCACACTTTCACTATCTCTCACACCCTCACACTCTCTCTCACTATCTCACACTCTCTCTCACTATCTCTCACACCCTCACTATCTCTCTCACTATCTCTCTCACTATCTCACACTCTCTCTCACTATCTCTCACACCCTCACTATCTCTCTCTCACTATCTCTCACTATCTTTCATACTATGGGCGGGATTTTCCCGCCACACTCACCCCAAACCGGAAAATCTTGCCCGAGGCCAACGGGCCTTTGTATGGTCCGGCCCGCCGTCCGCTACGATTCCCATGGCAAGCAGAACCCCCTCTCTCTCACACTCACACACACCCTCTCTCACGCAATGTATGTTATATTAAATATACAGAATGTTGTAACAAGCCAATTGCCCCAACTCGCCCACACCAGCATCTGTGATCCACAGTCAAATATTTTTAACCTCATTCTTTTACTTTTTTCTTTTAACCTGTTCAGATTTTTGTCATATTTCTGTCACTTTATTATAGTGATGTAATACCTTGAGTGTTTTTACTGTACAAGACGCCAAGCGCTCGTAAGGGATTGAGCAGAGGTATTGTGGGTTCATTTATTAAGATGAGGCACACAGTTTGAAAAGGTGTCTAACTTGGAGACGTGTGTGCTCTGCTCAAAGCAAAAGTGAAGCTGAGACTGGATTACCTGACACATTTCCCTGCGAGTGATGCCACGCTGATATCCTTAAAGGTATTTAACAACAATTTCCACACTCCCTGGCTGCAGGTCCCTGCATTGTTTAGGACCAGCCGTGGGGGAGACATCCAGTGACTCTCGGCGGGACTGGACAATCCCAGCGGTGGGCGGGGCCGGAAAATCCCCTTCCCTTCCCTTTTCTCCCCCCACGTTTCCCCTTTTCTACATTTTACCTCTGTCCCATTTCCGCCCCAACCCCCCGAACATCTCCACATGTCAGAGCTTACAGCTTCTCTGCCGTTTGGCCATTCACACCCTTTATTCTCTCTATGGGCTGCCATTAGCAGCCTTTCCCCTGGTTTCTGTGGCTATGACTCATCTTTCATTCCCTCCCCCTGCAGTATAAATATCTCCCACTTTCTCTGCCTCTTAGCTTTGACAAAGGGTCGTCTGGAGCTCTTTTCTCTCCTTACAGATGCTGCCAGGCCTGCTGAGATTTCCAGCGTTTTCTCTTTTGGTTTCAGATTCCAGTATCTGCAGTAATTTGCTTTTATCGGAAAATCCCACTCTCCATTTCTTGTCGGTCACTCTCATTTTCCAGCTACTTTGTAAATCTGTTCTGTTTTAACACTTGCTTCTGCCCAGTTGCAACATCCCTCTGTCGTGCGATTGTCGCCGCTGCTCTGGTGTCTGAGTTGCCGCTGGGCTTGGCAGTTTGACCCGAAGCGCACAGTTATTGGCGGTTGTCGGCTCTGTGCTATGTAGACCCTCAATACACAGGAGGCCGTTCTGCCCAGTGTGCCAGTGCTAACCCTTTGAAGGAGCGATCCAATTAGTTCCCCTCCCTCTGCTCTATCCCCATTGCCCTGCAATTCCTTCCCTTTGAATATATATCCAATTCCCCTTCTCAATGAATCTGCTTCCAACTCCCCTTCATGGGCGGCATGGTGGCACAGTGGTTAGCTCTGCTGCCTCACAGCTCCAGGGACCCGGTTTCGATCCCCGGCTTGGGTCACTGTCTGTGTGGAGTCTGCACGTTCTCCTCATGTCTGCGTGGGTTTCCTCCGAGTGCTCCGGTTTCCTCCCACACTCCAAACATGTGCGGGTCAGGTACATTGGCCATGCTAAGGTCCCCCTTAATTTCCCGGGGTGTGTAAGTTAGAGGGATTAGCGGGGTAAATACGTGTAGTTATGGGGATCATAGAATCATACAGTACAGAAAGAGGCCACTCGGCCCATCGAGTCTGCACAATCCCACCCAGGCCTTATCCCCATAACCCCATGTAATTACCCTGCCAATCCCCCTGACACTAGGACCTAGGTGGGATTGCTGTCAGTGCAGACTCGATGGGCTGAATGGTCTCCTTCTGCACTGTAGGAATTCTATGATTCTCATTCCAGGTTGCAACTCGCTGCGTAATACAGACAAAACTTCCTCATCCCCCCTCTGGTTGTTTTGCCAATTATCTTCAAGCTTTGTCCTCCGGTTACTGATCTTCAAGCTACCTGAAATATTCACTCCTGATTTATTTTCATCAGTTTTGGTGCAGTTCTGGTCACCTCACTATAAGAAGGATGTGGAAGCGCTGGAAAGAGTGCAAAGGAGATTTACCAGGATGCTGCCTGGTTTGGAGGGTAGGTCTTATGAGGAAAGGTTGAGGGAGCTAGGGCCTTTCTTTTAGAGTGGAGGAGGATGAGAGGCGATTTAATAGAGGTTTATAAGATGATGAGGGGATAGATAGAGTGGACGTTCAGAGACTATTTCCTCGGGTGGATGGAGCTATTACAAGGGGGTACAACTATAGGGTTCATGGTGGGAGATATAGGAGGGATGTCCGAGGTAGGTTCTTTACTCAGAGAGTGGTTGGGGTGTGGAATGGACTGCCTGCAGTGATAGTGGAGTCAGGCACTTTAGGAACATTTAAGCGGTTATTGGATAGGCACATGGAGCACACCAGGATGACAGGGAGTGGGATAGCTTGATCTTGGTTTTGGACAAAGCTCAGCACAACATCGAGGGCCGAAGGGCCTGTACTGTGCTGAAAAGAAAAATAACTAAATAAATAAATAAATAAAATTAAATTTTTAAAAACTTCTATCGCAAGAACGGGACACTGATTCTCTCCGCTTGGGCTTTCTGTCTCAGCCTTGTACCTTCAGCCAGTGTGGAGGTGGGGCCTAGGCCAGGGAGGTCTTTTCTGGAGCCTTCACGTGTGTGGCCATGGGCAACGCCAAGGGGATGGGGCGGGGGGGAGGGGGGGGGGGGTGGTGGTGGTGTTGGTGATCAGGCCTCTTCCTCAGCTAACACCAATATAATGAGCACCTTCGGCGAGGGCGGGGCTGTGGGCTGAACGCGGGGCTTCAGTAGGCCCAGGCTGGAGGTTGGGAGAGGCCGCAGCGAGGCCTGAGGCAGGAGACCCGCAGGGTGACCTTTGAACCTGCTTGCCTGGTCCACCTTTGACAGCGAGTTCTCGGGAAAGCGCAGCAGTAACGTTTTCAATTTTAATGAATACAAACAAAGTCTAAAAAAAAACCGAAGTGAGGTTTTCCAGAGAGACGCGCCATTAATAATTGAACGGTGTATGCCACAGGCAGTGTTTGGGTTGGGGAAAGAGATTTTCTGAAGGATGTCTGAGGCACTATGACCTAGAAGGTCTGTAGATGCACCATCCTTACAGATAGACAGGCAAGGAATCATGCAGGAGTCTGTATCAAACGCCACACCAACCATCATTAATTAAAAAAAAAACACAACCCTTTGTCAAGCTCTGCGACAAACTGACATTAGAGGGGGCTTTAAAAACCAGTAAATATCTTATCAATATTAACCTGACACGGGCATTTCACTCCTGGTAGTGGGTGAGGGTTGCCACCTCTCCAGTAATTTATCTGATTTCTGCTGGTCTCCATGCCCCATGTGAGTTTCCATCACCCTTTTTAACCTCACACCATCAACACAACCCACAATTCCTTTCTCTGTTGATGGTGGCAAAGTGGTTAGCACTGCTGCCTCCACAGCACCAGGAACCCAAGTTCAATTCCGGCCTCGGGTGGCTGGCTGTGTGGAGTTTGCACGTTCTCCCCGTGTCTGCGTGGGTTTCCTCCCACAGTCCAAAAGTCGTGCTGGTTAGGGTGCATTGGCCGTGCTAAATTCTCCCTCAGTGTTACCCGAACAGGCGCCCGGAGTGTGGCGACTAGGGGATTTTCACAGTAACTTCATTGCAGTGTTAATGTAAGCCTACTTGTGACACCAATAAATAAACTTTCCTTTAAAAGAAAATGCAGTGAAGATTCAGGAGAATGCTTCCAGGAATGAGGAACTTAATTTAAACAGAGACGGATTGGAGAGGTTGTGAGCCTTGAAGAGAAGGCTGAGAGGAGATTTAATCGAGATGTTCAAAATCACGAGGGGTCGGGACAGAGTCCAGAGAGAGACACTCTTCCCATTGGTGAATGGATTGAGAATGAGAAAGCACAGATTTAAGGTAAAAGAAGCAATGGAGATCTGAGGAGAAATCTGTTAATGCAGCGGGTGGTTAGGATGTGGAATGCGCTGCCTGAGAGTGTGGGGGAGGCAGGTCCAATCGAGGTTTTTAAGAGGGAATTAGATTGTTATTTGGAAAGGACGAATGTTACGGGGAGAAGGCGAGGAGGGATGGCACTGGGTAAATTGCTCTATCAGAGATCGGGACAATCACAATGGGATGAAAGACCTTGTTCTTTGCTTTAACCACTCTATGATTCTATGAATATATCCAAAATGATCTGACAATCCTGTAGGGAGTTCTCTTTGAACTTTGCTGTATGTAAACATTCATAGAATCCCCACAGTGCAGAAGGAGGCCATTCGGCCCATCGTGTCTGTACCGACAACAATCCCACCCAGGCCCGATCCCTGTAACTCCCAGGTATTTATCTCACTAATCCCCCTGACACTAGGGTCAATTTAGCATGGCCAATCAACCTAACCCGCACATCTTTGGACTATGGGAGGAAACTGGAGCACCCGGAGGAAACCCACGCAGACACGGGGAGAACGTGCAAACTCCGCACAGACAGTGACCTGAGGCAGGAATTGAACCCGGGTCCCTGGCGCTGTGAGGCAGCAGTGCTAACCACTGAGCCACCGTGCCACCTAAGTTCTGGAACATTTGAGATTTCTTGTCATTTCTTCATTCATGGGATGTGGGCACTACTGGCGAGGCCAACATTTATTGCCCATCTCTGGTTGCCTTTCAGAGGGTGGTGGTGAGCTGCCTTCTTCAACCGCTGCAGAACATGTGGTGTAGGTACACCCACAGTGCTGTTAGGGAGGGAGTTCCAGGATTTTGACACAGCGACAGTGAAGGAACGGCCGATATATTTCCAAGTTGTGAGTGACTTGGAGGGGAACCTCCAGGGTGGTGGTGTTCCCAGGGATATATACGGAGCAGAAATTGAAGATGAGGTAGGTCACTAGCCATGACCTTGGGTGACGTGATTGTCTGTGTGGAGTCTGCACGTTCTCCCCGTATCTGCGTGGATTTCCCCTGGGTGCTCCGGTTTTCTCCCACACTCCAAAGATGTGTGGGTTAGGTAGATTGGCAATGTGAAATGCATGACAGTGCGGGGTTGGGCCTGGGTAAGATGCTCTTTTGGAGAGTCAGTGCAGACTCAATGGGCCGAATGGCCTCTTTCTGCACTGGAGGGATTCGATGATAAAGGGGAAGAGCAGTCGGGGAGTGGAACTAATTGAATAGCTCTTTCAAAGAGCCAGCAGACATGATGGGCTGAAAGGCCTTAAAGTAGAAACATTATCTGGAGGTCTTTTTTTCCGCTGAGCCCTGGAGCTGGATTTGCAGTTCAACACCTGCGGCATCGACTGATGAACCCAGAGAGAGAAGCCTGAACATGGACACCCGACATTGCACAATCACTGATAAAGCTTTACAGAGAGATGGACCTGTGAGATATCCAGCTGTACTTGACAAGTCATAGAGTCACAGAGTCACACAGCGCACAAAACGCTCTTCAACACATCGAGTCTGCAGAATATATAGGTATAGATAGGCTGGAAATTTGGGCAAAGAAATGGCAGATGGAGTTCAATCCTGATAAATGCGAAGTGATGCATTTTGGTAGAAATAATGTAGGGAGGAGCTATACGATAAATGGCAGAACCATAAAGGGTGTAGATACGCAGAGGGACCTGGGTGTGCAAGTCCACAGATCCTTGAAAGTGACGTCACAGGTGGAGAAGGTGGTGAAGAAGGCATATGGCATGCTTGCCTTTATAGGACGGGGCATAGAGTATAAAAGTTGGGGTCTGATGTTGCAGATGTATAGAACGTTGGTTCGGCCGCATCTGGAATACTGCGTCCAGTTCTGGTCGCCACACTACCAGAAGGACGTGGAGGCTTTGGAGAGAGTACAGAGGAGGTTTACCAGGATGCTACCTGGTATGGAGGGGCTTAGTTATGAGGAGAGATTGGGTAAACTGGGGTTGTTCTCCCTGGAAAGACGGAGGATGAGGGGAGACTTAATAGAGGTGTATAAAATTATGAAAGGCATAGATAGGGTGAACGGTGGGAAGCTTTTCCCCAGGTCGGTGGTGACGTTCACGAGGGGTCATAGGTTCAAGGTGAAGGGGGGGAGGTTTAACACAGATATCAGACGGACATATTTTACACAGAGGGTGGAGGGGGCCTGGAATGCGCTGCCAGGCAAGGTGGTGGAGGCGGACACACTGGGAACGTTTAAGACTTATCTAGACAGCCATATGAACGGAGTGGGAATGGAGGGATACAAAAGAATGGTCTAGTTTGGACCAGGGGGCGGCGCGGGCTTGGAGGGCCGAAGGGCCTGTTCCTGTGCTGTATTGTTCTTTGTTCTAATAGGTTTACCAGGATGCTACCGGGACTTGATGGTTTGAGTTATAAGGAGAGGCTGGATAGACTGAGACTTTTTTCCCTGGAGCGTAGGAGGCTGAGGGGTGACCTTATAGAGGTCTATAAAATAATGCGAGCGTTCGGAGCACTGCTCCTTCATTAGGAATGGATGATGAAGGGGCGGCGCTCCGAAAGCTCGTGATACCAAATAAACCTGTTGAACTTTAACCTAGTGTTGTGAGACTTCTTACTGTGCTTACCCCAGTCCAACGCCGGCATCTCCACATTATAAAATAATGAAGGGCATAGATCAGCTAAATATTCAACACCTTTTCCCAAAGGTAGGGGAGTCTAAAACTAGAGGGCATAGGTTTAAGGTGAGAGGGGAGAGATACAAAAGGGTCCAGAGGGGCAATTTTTTCTCTCACAGGGTGGTCTGTATCTGGAACAAGCTGCCAGAGGTAGTAGTAGAGGCGAGTACAATTTTGTCTTTTAAAAAGCATTTAGACAGTTACATGGGTAAGATGGGTATAGAGGGATATGGGCCAATTGCGGGCAATTGGGATTAGCATAGTGATTAAAAAAAGGGTTAGTGGTAAAACAAAGGTGCCATGGACAAGTTGGGCTGAAGGGCTTGTTTCCATGCTGTAAACCTCTATGACAATAACTACCACTAAAGCCGCACTAATCCCATTTTCCTGCACTTGTCCCATATCCCTGAATGTTATGATATTTAAAGTGCTCATCCAAATATTTTTTTTAAGGTTGTAAGGTTTCCCGCCTCCACTACCTTCCCAGGCAGCGCATTCCAGATTCCCATCACCCTCAGAGTGAGTAAATGTTTTCTCAACTCCCTTCTGAATCTCCTGCCCCTCACTCTAAAACTGTGCCCCCTCAAGTTTGACCCCTCATGCGAGGGGAACAGCTGCTCCCTACCCACCCTGTCTGTACCCCTCACAATCTTACACACCTCAACCATGTCCCCCCCTTAGCCTTCCCTGCTCTAAACTGCCTTGACTGGAGAATAGGAGCTCAGTGAGCGTCTTATCCCAGTTTGTACAATCTGCTTCAGGGCAGAGGGGCAAAAAATAACACAAACCACATCTTTTTTTTCCTCAGAAGGCTGGAAGGAGGTTGTGCAAATGAATAATTCCCCTTCCAGGGTTATTTTTGGCATCAAAATCACGAGTTTCTCCCAATTTTTCAGGATGTAACCACACCTTGCAGTTCCCAGGTTGCGCTGCCAGATCCCATTCCTGTCACAGCGAGATCGCAAAGCGGAGAAATTCCTCTGGTACTTTTTAAATGTGTGCGCAACATCTGTAACGGGAACTTGCTAATTTCTCAAGCTGTTCCCAAGAACGACAGTGAAGGAGATTAACCAAATTGCAACCCTTGCAAGGGAAGAGCGCTGACTGGATTGGTAAACTGACACCGTCTTTTGTTTAATTCTGTGGCTGGGAAGGCTTTCCACAAAAACAACTCAGGTTTAAACCACAGCTTCACTGAAGCACTGAGTACATCTCCGCTTGCCAAATTCAGGAAAAGATGCACAAGTACTGGGGAAGGTGCAAAAAATAGATTTACAAGAATGATACAGCACGGTGACACAGTGGTTAGCTCTGCTGCCTCACAGCGCCAGGGACCCGGGTTCAATTCCCAGATTGGGTCACTGTCTGTGTGGAGTTTGCATGTTCTCCCCGTGTCTGCGTGGGTTTCCTCCGGGTGCTCTGGTTTCGTTCCACACTTCAAAGATGTGTAGGTTAGGGGGATTGGCCATGCTAAATTGCCCCTTAGTGCACAAAGATGTGTAGGTTAGGTGGATTGGCCGTGCTAAATTGCTCCTTGCTGTCCAAAGATGTACAGGTTAGGTAGATTGGCCATGCTAAATTGCTCCTTACTGTCCAAAGATGTGCAGGTTAGGTGGATTAGCCATGCTAAATTGCTCCTTGCTGTCCAAAGATGTACAGGTTAGGTAGATTGGCCATAGTAAATTGCCCCTTTGTGTCCCACGATGTGCAGGTTAGGGGGATTAATGGGGTAAATATGTGGGATTACGGGGATAGGGCCTAGGTGGGATGCTCCGTCAGAGAGTCAGTGCAGACTCAATGGGCTGAATGGCCTCTTTCTGCACTGTAGGCATTCTATGATACCGGAACTGTGTGAGGTTACCCCTGCCAGGAATGGATGCGCAGCTTATTCCCACCTCCGTAACCTTACCTGACTCCACTTCTCTTGAAAATCAAACTGAGGTGGCTTCCTAATGGAAACCGTTAAAATTGTAGAAGGTTTTGACAGAGTGGACACAGAGAGAGCATTTCAGTAAGCAACAACTCCACTCAGAGAATCATAGAATCCCTACAGTGCAGAAGGAGGCTATTTGGCCCATCGAGTCTGCACCAGCCACAATCCAACCAAAGTCCTATCCGCATAACCACATGTACTTACCCTAGCCAGTTCTCCTGACACTCAGGGGCAATTTAGCATGGCCAATCCACCTAACCTTCACATCTTTGGACACTAAGGGGCAATTTAGCATGGCCAATCCACCTAACCTTCACATCTTTGGACACTAAGGGGCAATTTAGCATGGCCAATCCACCTAACCTTCACATCTTTGGACACTAAGGGGCAATTTAGCATGGCCAATCCACCTAACCTGCACATCTTTGGATTGTTGGAGGAAACCGGAGCACCCGGAGGAAACCCACGCAGACACGGGGAGAAGGAAGGTAGGAGAAACTTCTTTACCCAGAGAGTGGTGAGAGTGTGGAACTCACGATCACAGGGAGTGGCTGAGGTGAACGGCATAGATCCAGTTAAGAGGAAGCTGGATAAACACAATCCCCGATCATCGTAACCCGCTGCTTAAAAACATTCTTATTGTACATGTGAGGTCGAATCTAAATTATTAACAGGTAGAAACAGGGCCATCAGCTGTAAGCTTCCTTACAATTTCTCAATGGTGAAGGATAATGGGAAGCTCATTAACTATTCTGGCTCAGTTAGTAACATTTCTGCCTCTGTGTCCGAGGGTTCTGGGTTCAATTCCCGCTCCAGTGGCCTGAGCACAGTAATCGAAGTTGACACTCAGTGCATTACCGAGGGTGTGCTGCCATCTTAAACCATCTGCCTTCACTGGCAAATGCCAAAAGTCCCATGGCACCATTTCTCAGAGGAGCAGGGGACCTCTCCCCGGGGCGCTGACTAATATTAACTGATATCCACTCCATCTGACGAAGGAGCAGTGCTCCGAAAACTAATGGCATTTGCTACCAAATAAACCTGTTGGACTTTAACCTGGTGTTGTTAAAACTCTTCTTATAATATTAACTGCACAGCCGGTATCATAAAAAAACTCAGTATCTGGTCATTCGCTGTTTATGGGAGCTTGCTGTGTACAAATTGAGTTTAAGTTTAAAGTTTATTTATTATTGTCACAAGTAGGCTTACATTAACACTGCAATGAAGTTACTGTGAGAATCCCCAGTCGCCACACTCCGGTGCCTGTTTGGGTAACACTGAGGGAGAATTTAGCACGGCCAATGCACCTAATCAGCATGATGTGGAGATGCCGGCGTTGGACTGGGGTAAACACAGTAAGAAGTTTAACAACACCAGGTTAAAGTCCAAAGTGTGGCTTTTGCTACCAAATAAACCTGTTGGACTTTAACCTGGTGTTGTTAAACTTCTTACCTAATCAGCATGTCATAGAACCCTACAGTGTAGGAGCTCATGCAGCTCATCGAGTCTGCACCATCCACAAGCCCACCCAGGCCCTATACCCTGCTAATCCCTTGACACTAGGGTCAATTTAACATGGCTAGTCAACCTAACCCGCACATCTTTGGATTGTGGGAGGAAACCAGAACACCCGGAGGAAACTCACGCAGACACGGGGAGAAAGTGCAAAATCCACACAGACAGTGACCCGAGTTTATTTATCTATTTATAAAGTTTATTTATTAGTATCACAAGTAGGCTCACATTAACACTGCAATTAAGTTACTGTGAGAATCTCCTAGTCGCCTGTTCGGGTAACACTGAGGGAGAATTTAGCTCGGCCAATGCACCCTAACCAGCACGTCTTTCAGACAGTGAGAGGAAACCGGAGCGCCCGGAGGAAACCCACGCAAACACGGGGAGAACGTGCAGACTCCGCACAGACAGTGACCCAAGCCGGGAATCGAACCCGGGTCCTTGGCGCTGTGAGGCAGCAGTGCTAACCCACTGTGTCGCCCTGACTGCTGTGTTTCCCACAATACAACAGAGAGCCAACACTGACACAATGGGCTAAATGGCCTCCTTCTGCCCTCCCACCCCCCGCCACCGCCCCCCCCCCCCGCCCCACCCAGCACAATGCCCATCCCCCTCTCTCCTCCCCCGTACCTGTGAAGCAGACTGGACACTTAAAGGTGCCTCCCATGCCTTCGAAACTGTGCTCAATCAGATGACACTGCAGCTTAGCGGGTGAATCAAATGTCTGATTACAAAGCTTGCATTCGTGGTTGAGGCCTTCCTCTGGTGTTGGAATAAGAGAAGAAGAAGAAAGTACATTATTATCATTCAGAGTAATGTGTCCCTGTCAGCCTGTCACTATCTGGTCCCACCAGGAGATGCTCAATTACCAGCTCAATCGCGTTGGGTTTTACTTTTTGGATGTTCGTTTCGAAAGGCCATTAATGGCCTTTTTCACACAGACACCCACAGACAGTGACGCACGCCCACATCTGACTGCACTCCCAACGCCCTCAGCCCCTCAATAACCCAAGAATAAAAAAGCCTTTCTTCATTTATTCGAGTCACAAGTAGGCTTACATTAACACTGCAATGAAGTTACTGTGAAAATCCCCTAGTCGCCACACTCCGGGCGCCTGTTCGGGTAACACTGAGGGAGAATTTAGCACGGCCAATGAACCAGCGCATTTTTACAATTCCTTGCAAACATTTTTTTACATCTTTGCAAACTCAGCTTCACAACACAGACAAGGTGCAGCAAGCAATTAGACCGTGAGACATTAGGAGCAGAATTAGGCCACTCGGCCCATCAATTAGAAAGGTAAATGGCATGTTGGCCTTAATTGCAGGGGGGGGGATTGGAGTACAGGGATAGGGAAACCTTGCTACAACTGTGCAGTGCCTTGGCAAAACCACCGCTGGAATATTGTGGATACAGAACGAAATTCTCCAAAACCCAACATTTCAGTCACTTCAGAATAACACTCTCGAGGAGTTTGTTGTTTCAGTAACTTCCTGACAGAGATATCAAAAAACTGTAACACGAAAGTAATATCTTAAATCCAAGCTGCCTGTTGATTGTGCTCTGGTTTGACAAGCAGAATCCTGTAGGGTGTAACAGACACTTGAGTGGTGACGCTAATAGCTCCTATTAGTTAATTATCGGTTACTTAACTCCTGATTAGTTTCTCTGTGCTTGTTAACTGCTGTTGTAACCCTGCCCTCAGAATCATCGAATGGTTACAGTAGAGGAGGAGGGCATTTGACCCGTTGACTCGATGCTGGCTCTCTGCAAGAGCAGTTTAGCCTCTCCCACACCCCACCCTTGCCCCATAGCCTTGCAGACTCCTGGTGTTTAACCAATTCTCTTTTGAGAGCCATGATGGACCTGGTCTCCACTGCACTCTCGGACAGTGTGATCCAGACCCGAACCACTCGCAATGGTTCTACTTATATCGCCTTTGCTTCTTTTGCCAATCATATTAAATTGGCATCCTCTGGTTCTCCATCCGTCCACCAATGGGAATGGTTTCTCCCTGTCTACTCTCGTGATTTTCAACACCTCGCCCAGGTGGCACAGTGGGTTAGCACTGCTGGCTCACAGCGCCAGGGACCCGGGTTCAATTCTGGCCTTGGGTCACTGTCTGTGTGGAGTTTGCACATTCTCCCCGTGTCTGTGTGGGTTTCCTCCGGGTGCTCCGGTTTTCTCCCACACTCCAAAGATGTGCGGGTTAGGTGGATTGGCCCATGTCAAATTAGTGTCGGGGGGATTAGCTAGGGTAAATGCATGGGGTTATGGGATTGTGGTCGGTGCAGACTCGATGGGCCAAATGGCCTCCTTCGGCACTGTAGGGTTCTATAGCGCGGTGGAGTCTGAATCGTTGAATAGTTTCAAGAGGAAGATAGAGATATTCCTGATAAAAAAAGTGATAAGGGGATAAGGGGAACAGGTGGGGAGGTGGATCTGAGACCAGGGAGAGATCAGCCATGATCTGACTGAATGGCGGAGTCGGCTCGAAGAGGTGAATTTGCCTATTTCTGCTCCTAATTCCTGTGTTCCTGCTCTCCAAGGAGAACAGCTCCAGCCTCCCCACCTATCCACTCATGAAAGAGAGATAAAGATTCCCCAAAATGCCTGAAATCAAATGTGGGAGGACTGAGACACTTTCTGAAAGGGGGAAAGTGTTTCCCGCTACCTGCAAAGAACCCCAAACAAGAAAACAATCCACGGCCACGATATACCGAATGGTATCACATGGTGCTCCGACTAATGCAACACATCAAAGGTGATCCAGGGAGCAGTCAGTACTGATTGGCGACCTCCCCCTGTTTACAATGGTTCTATTTAAGCTGCTACCTTTGCCTCACACTGTGCCCCCACAGACTGCTATAGCAACTGCTCATCCAGCCTTTCACCATCCACTCAATTACACACTGAACAGACCACATCGTTTTACAGTCCAAACAAGCCGGGCTCCAAACCTATCACAAATTAAATCTACTCTCGAATTTCTTATCAGCCCATTGCCAGCTTCCTGCCACAAGGTACATCTCCCTCCCTCTCTCCACCCCCACTGGCCCGCCTGGCCCATCCCACAGCGACTCACCAAAATAATCACCTTTCAAATACGTTTGCAACCTTTAGCGTCCAAGCCAGTGCATCAGCCGCGTTTATCGTATCAATCAGGACCGTGAAAAATTCAGGCAAACAAACAAATGAATCTGTTGGTGCAGATTACAAGGGAAAAGGGGTTTGGAAGGCAAGTCAAGAGACACAGCCGGGTTGGAAGGAATGAATACAGGGGATTGGAGAAGGTGAAAGGGATTGAGAAGCATGCTTGTGAAAAGATTCAAGTGTGTGGTGCCAGTAGCTCAGGGCAGGGAGGAACAGAGTGGGACATTACTGGATCTCACAGGTGAGTTTAGTTCTAAGTTTATTTGTTAGCGTCACAAATAGGTTACATTAACACCGCAATAAAGTTACTGCGAAAATCCCCCGGTCACCTTTCATAAGAAAACGAGGAATAGGGAATAGGACCATACAGTGAATCAGGGCTGTTCCAGAATCATAGAATCCTACAGTGCAGAACAAAGAACAATACAGCACAGGAACAGGCCCTTCGGCCCTCCAAGCCTGCACCGCTCATGTGCCCAACTAGACCATTCTAGGAGGCCATTTGGCCCGTCGAGTCTGCACCGACCACAATCCCACACAGGCCCTATCCCCGTAATCCCATGCATTTACCCTAGTTAGTTCCCCTGACACTGAGGGGTAATTTAGCCTGGCCAATCAACACATCTTTGGACGGTGGGAGGAAACCGGAGCACCCGGAGGAAACCCACGCAGACACGGGGAGAATGTGCAGACTCTGCGCAGACAGCGATCCAAGCCGGGAATTTAATCCGGGTCCCTGGCGCTGTGAGGCAGCGATGCTAACCACTGTGCCACCCTTATAGAGCCAGATGAGAGCATGACCCACTGAGCTGATGAGGTGCTGTTGTTGGATGATGTGGTCGATGGTGTTAACCTGCTGACAGATTGAGAAGGACAAGGCAGGTGAGTTTGCCTTTGTCACAGTCACACATATATCACTGGTGATTTTGAGGAGTGTGGCAGAGCAAGAGAAGTGACTGGAGGGGTTTCAGTCTAGGATTGGAGTATGGAATTACAGCTCTCCTATCGAGTAGGGAACATTGCGCCTGAATTTTGATCTGGTTTGATTTGATTTATTATTGTCACGTGTATCAGGATATAGAGAAAAGTATTGTTCCTTGTGCGCTATACGGACAAAATATAGGTGGCACGGTGGCACAATGGTTAACACTGCTGCTTCACAGCTCCAGGAACCCGGGTTCGATTCCTGGCTTGGGTCACTGTCTGTGTGGAGTTTGCACATTCTCCCCGTGTCTGCGTGGGTTTCCTCCGGGTGCTCCGGTTTCCTCCCACACTCCAAAGATGTGCTGGTTAGGTGGATTGGCCGTGCTAAATTGCCCCTTAGTGTCCCAGGATGTGTGGGTTAGAGGGATTAGCAGGGCAAATATGTGGGGTTGTGGGGATAGTGCCTGGGGTGGGATTGTTGTCCATGCAGACAACAATGGGCCGAATGGCCTTCTTCTGCACTGTAGGGATTCTATGGTTACATATCGTTCATAGAGCACAGAGAGGAGAAGGAAAGGAGGGGGTGCAGAATGCAGTGTTACAGGGGTGTAGAAAAAGACCAGCTTAACATATGGCAGGTCCATTCAAAAATCTGATGGCAGCAGGGAAGCACATTATTCGAACATTTCGAATAGTTAGAGTTATAGAGTGTAGAACGAGGGTAAAAGATGGAATTAGAGAGTATGCTGGGTACAGCTCACACAAAGTCGCCGTGCCATTTTTTTTTTGGCTGCACAGAGACAGTCCTCAGTATCTGTGACGCCAAAATTGGGCTAAGTCTCTGGATTTGAAGTCATAGCCTTCGAGGCGAGGGAGGCAGGAGTGATCTCTGCCAAGCCGTGTCCGACACCTCCATGGCGCTCACACCCTGACAGCCTACCCATGCTTCCTAATGAATGAACTTTTATTTATGAAGTAAGCTGTCCTTAACGGAGCAAAGTGAACGTTGCTTCTCAGCCTGTCGGCCATTCTGAGCCGTCTAATCCAAATATTTACCTTCTCACAAATGCGGAAACTAAATTAGCCGATAGCTCAATGTGGTAGTTCAGATGGAGCCAAACTAAAGAGATTCTCTGCACTGCCAAATGTTTAAAATAAACACCCATTTAAAACATTTATTTTTATTTGCGACTTCATTCGGAGGGAAACAAAATAGTTGACAGGACTGCACTATTGATTAAATGCACTGGCTTGCTCCAAGCTCTCTCTCCCCAACACTAACCACTCAGGGATCCTTTATTCTGAGATTCTGACAACACTAACAGTACATAGCTCCCACTGTCAGAAAATACACCAAGTATATTTTGTTTTCCTTGACAGTATTAGCTGTGCAGCATTACGCTGTCAGTACATTTTTTCAAAATATAGAGACAGCAGCATACTGTATCGCCCAGAGCATTTACAACTCTCACAGACCCATCACAGAACAGCAAAATCTGAGGGAAAAAACATTGTTTGTTTCCCTCTCGTCAGTTGTAACAGGGCTACCTGACGTGAGGGTAGATTCACCTGGGATAACGTCAAGTCATTTACTGCTTACCCTAGCTTAGTAATCAAGCACAGCGACAATTGACTAATTATTTTGTTGGGCTCACCCAATAGAAACATAGAAACTAGAAGCAGGAGGAGGCCATTCGGCCCTTCGAGCCTGCTCCCCCATTCATTTTGATCATGGCTGATCATCAAATTCAATATCCTGATCCCCCCTTCCCCCCGTATCGCTCGATCCCTTTAGCCCCAAGAGCTCTATCTAATTTATTCTTGAAACCTCACAATGTTTTGGCCTCAAATACTTTCTGTGGGAGTGAATTCCACACATTCACCACCCTCTGGGTGAAGAAATTTCTCCTCGCCTCAGTTCTAAAAGGTTTACCCCTTTTCCTCAAACTATGACCCCCTAGTTCTGGACTCCCCCACCATCGGGAACATTCTTTCTGAATCCACCCTGTCTAACCCTGTTAGAATTTTATACGTTTCTATGAGATCTCCTCTCACTCTTCTAAACCCCAGTGAATATAATCCTAACTGATTTAGCCTCTCCTCTCGGGTAGCACTGCTGCCTCACAACGTCAGGGACCCGGGTTCGATTCCTGGGTCACTGTCTGTGTGGAGTCTGCACGTTCTCCCCGTGTCTGCATGGGTTTCCTCCAGGTGCTCCGGCTTCCTCCCACACTCCAAAGATGTGCGGGTTAGGTGCGTTGGCCATGCTAAATTGCCCCTTAGTGTCAGGGGAACTAGCTAGGGTAAATGCATGGGACTATGTGGATAGGGCGTGGGTGGGATTGTGGTCGGTGCAGACACGATGGGCCAAATGGCCTCCTTCTGCACTGTAACAATTCTGTGATTCTGTCTTGGGGGCCGAGCCTTCTGCTGCCTGGTCCCTAAATTCTGGAGTTCCCTCCCTGAAGCACTCCAACTCCCCCCGTCACCCTTCCCTGATGAACCTCCACAGAACCAACCTCTTTGACCAAGCTCTGAGCCATCTGCCCTCATCCCACATTGCGTGGGCCGGGTGTTAAGCCTGTTTGACACTCACTCCTGTGGAAAGGGGCCTTGGGGTGTTCCGCTGTGTTCAAGGTGCTATATAAATGCTAAGGGGCATTGTTGCGCTGGCTCCACAGGTGGACATTAAACTGTTAACAGAGGAAGTTAATCCAATTCCGCATTGGGACAGAAGCAGTGCTGGTGATGGGCAGGTTAGTGGAGAAGGCAGTGTCAGGTCTGCGTGGAGGTGCATTGTGAATACAATACTGCAGTGTTACACCGTGACTGGATTGAAATTCAGGAAGTGTCCGCATTGTCAATACTTTGCAATTGTTCTGTACAGCTGGATGGGGATTATGCTGGAGATGTCTAGAAAGGAATACAAATAAAGGGATGTGATTTTGTTTGGAGTTTTCACTCCTATCTCACCAGCATCAGGGCGTGTGATCATTAATCTGACCTAATGATTGCGTTTCAGGTTCCACAATAATCTAACAGCGCAGGCAGAATAAAACATATGTTAATCGCACTCAGAGCCATCGCGGGGGTAAAATAGTGAAAGGGATGCTGCAGTCCTCACCTACAGGAACAGGAGGAGGTCGTTCAGCCCATCAAACCTGTTCCACCATTGCATTAGATCACTGCTGATCCAAATCCTAACTCTATCCAGCCCCTTGTTTCCGTCACCCCCAATACCCTGACTGACGGCAAGGGCAGCGCGGTGGCACAGTGGTTAGCACTGCTGCCTCACCGCACCAGGGACCGATTCCCGGCTTGGGTCACGGTCTACGTGGAGTTTGCACATTCTCCCCGTGTCTGCGTGGGTTTCCTCTGGGTGCTCCGGTTTCCTCCCACACTCTGAAAGACGTGCTGGTTAGGGTGCATTGACCCAAACAGGCGCCGGAGTGTGGCGACTAGGGGAATTTCATAGTAACTTCATTGCAGTGTTAATGTAAGCCTTACTTGTGACTAATAAATAAACTTTAAAAGATAGCAAGGGTAGCACGGTGGCACAGTGGTTAGCACTGCTGCCTCACAGCGCCAGGGACCTGGGTTCGATTCCCGGTTGGGTCACTGTCTGTGTGGAGTCTGCACGTTCTCCCCGTGTCTGCATGGGTTTCCTCCGGGTGCTCCGGTTTCCTCCCATGAGTTCATAAGGTACAGGAGCAGAATTTGGCCACTCAGCCCATTGAGTCTGCTCCACCATTCGATCATGTCCCCCACACGCCAAAGATGTACAGGTTAGGTTGATTGGCCATGCTAAATTGCCCTTTAGTGTCAGGGGACTAGCAGGGTAAATGCATGGGGATAGGGCCTGGGTGGGAATGTGGTTGATGGGCCGAATGGCCTCCTTCTGCACTGTAGGGATTCTATGGGTTCTATGGGTTCTATGATCGAGTCTGCACCGACTCTGACAGAATATCTTACCCAGGCCCAATTAGAATGTTTGTGGATGAGGTGTCAATCAAACAGGGCCGCCTTGTCCTGGATGGTGTTGAGCTTCTCGAGTGTTGTTGGAGCTGCACCCATCCCGGCAAAGTGGGGAGTATTCCTTACTGGAGGGTGACATGGAGACTGGAGAAGCTGGGATTGTTCCCTTAGAGCGCTGCAGGAAAGGATGTCCCGAGGCATGGTACATTGGGGAGACCATGCAGACGCTATGACAATGGATGAATGAACACCGCTCGACAATCACCAGGCAAGAGTGTTCTCTTCCTGTTGGGGAACACTTCAGCGGTCACGGGCATTCGGCCTCTGATATTCGGGTAAGCGTTCTCCAAGGCGGCCTTCACGACACACGACAGCGCAGAGTCGCTGAGCAGAAACTGATAGCCAAGTTCCGCACACATGAGGACGGCCTCAACCGGGATCTTGGGTTCATGTCACACTATCTGTAACCCCCACGACTTGCCTGGGCTTGCAAAATCTCACTAATGGTCCTGTCTGGAGACAATACACATCTCTTTAACCTGTGCTTAACCCTCTCTCCACTCACATTGTCTGTACCTTTGAGACTTGATTACCTGTAAAGACTCGCATTCCAACCATTATTTTGTAAATTGAGTTTGTGTCTTTATATGTCCTGTTTGTGAACTCCCACTCACCTGATGAAGGGGCAGTGCTCTGAAAGTTAGTGGTTTGTGCTACCAAATAAACCTGTTGGACTTTAACCTGATGTTGTGAGACTTCTTACATTGTTCCCTTAGAGCAGAGAAGGCCAACAAGAGATCCGTGGAGATGTACAAAATAATGATCGAGCAAATAAGGAGAAACTGTTTCCACTAACAGGATTGTCGGAAACCAGAGGGACACAGAGTGAAGATAAAGGAACCAGAGGAGGAGGTGAGGGGATTGGGATTGTATTCGGTGAGTTGTTGTGACCTGGAAGGCACTGCCTGAAAGGGCGGTGGAAGCAGATTCAACAGGAACTTTCAGGAGGTAATTGGTTAAGAAGTTGAAGGGGAAGAGGTTGTGTGGGTTGCACTGGAGTTTAGGAGAATGAGAGGTGACCTTATTGAGACATATCGGATTCTCAGGGTTTTGACAGGGTCGATGCTGAGAGGTTGATCCCCCTTGTGGGAGAGTCATAGAAACTAGAAGCAGGAGGAGGCCATTCGGCCCTTCGAGCCTGCTCCGCCATTCATCTTCATCACGGCTGATCACCGAATTCAATATCCTGATCCCTCTTCCTCCCATATCCCTTGATCCCTTTAGCCCCAAGAGCTACATTTAATTTATTTTTGAAATCACACAACATTTTGGCCTCAACTACATTCTGTGGGAGTGAATTCCACACATTCACCACCCTCTGGGTGAAGAAATTTCTCCTCACCTCAGTTCTAAAAGGTTTACCCATTATCTTCAAACAAAGACCCCCTAGTTCTGGACCTCCCCACCATTGGGAACATTCTTTCTGAATCTAGCCTGTCTAAACCCTTTCAGAATTTTATAAGTTTCTATGAGATCCCCTCTCACTCTTCTAAACTCCAGTGAATATAATCCTAACCGACTTAGTCTCTCCTCATATGACAGACCTGCCAATCCCTGGAATCAGCCTGGTAAACCTTCGCTGTACTCCCTCTATAGCAAGGACATCCTTCCTCAGATACACCAAAACTGCACACAATACTCCAGGTGTGGCCTCACCAACACCCTGTACAATTGCAGCAAAACATCTCTAGCCCTATACTCAAATCCTCTCGCTATGAAGGCCAACATACCAGTCTAGGACCAGAGTGCAGAATCTCAGAGTAAGGAGGTCGCCAGTTTAAGACAGAGATGAGGAGGGACTTCTTCTCTCAGAGGGTAGTGAGTGAATCTGTGAATTCTTTACCGCAGAGGGTTGTCGAGGCTGGGTCATTAAATATGTTGAAGGTTGAGACAGACAGATTTTTAATCAGTAAGAGAATTAAGAATTATGGGGATATGGCGGGAAAGTGGAGTTAAAAATTATATCAAATCAGCCATGATCTCATTGAATGGTGGAGCAGACTCGATGGGCCAAATGGCCTACTTCTGCTCTTCTGTCTTTCGGTCTATGTTGCAAGGCTCTGGGGAAAGAGCAGGGGCTGCGAGAATAATTGGATTGCTCTTTGCTAGCACAGGCACAGTGGGCCGAATGGTCTTTTTCCAATGGCTGATTCTGCGATTAGCCTCTGGGAGCAGCAGAGAGCAAATCCAGGAGAGAAATCCTCAGAGCAGCCGAACCCAAACCTGTTTGCTCAATATAACCGGGTTGGATACAGACTAAACCGGGCAGAGCGACTGGAGGTCAGGTAACCCATCCCCCAGGGAACTACCCAGCGAGAGTTGGCAACTCACACCAGCCTTCGATCATGTGCCAATCGGTAAACTCCTTTACAACAACAATAAATTGTATTTAAATGTCACTGTCAACAGGACGAAAGATCCCAATGCTCTTCACACTGAGAGTTTTGAAATTAAGGTGTTGCCCTCGCAATATCCCACCTGTGAATCACAGAATCCCTACAGTGCGGAAGGAGGCCATTCGGCCCATCAAGTCTGCACCGACCACAATCCCACCCAGGCTCTATCTCGGTAACCCCACATATTTATCCTGCTAATCCCCTGACACTAAGGGGCAACTTAGCACCTACAGTGCAGAAGGAGGCCTTTCGGCCCATCGAGTCTGCACCAACAACAACCCCACCCAGGCTCTATTCACTTAACCCCACACTTATAAAGGTGGCAAGGTGGTACAGTGCTTAGCACTGCTGCCTCACAGCACCAGGGACCCGGGTTCAATTCCCAGCTTGGGTCACTGTCTGTGCAAAATTTGCACGTTTACTGGGCTTACCTACATCTGCACGTAGGTAAGCCTAGTAATCGCTAAGGTAGGGACATGTTTGGCACAACTTTGTGGGCTGAAGGGCCTGTATTGTGCTGTAGTTTTTCTATGTTCTCCCCGTGTCTGCGTGGGTTTCCTCTCACTGTCTGAAAGACGTGCTGGTTAGATGAATTGGCCATGCTAAATTCTCCCTCAGTGTACCCGAACAGGTGCCGGAGTGTGGCGACTAGGGGATTTTCACAGTAACTTCATTGCAGTGCTAATGTAAGCCTACTTGTGACACAAATAAATAAACTTTAAAATTTACCCTGCTAATCCCCCTGACACGAGGGTCAACTTAGCACGGCCAATCAACCTAACCCTCACATCTTTGGTCTGTGGGAGGAAACCGGAGCACCCGGAGGAAACCCACGCAGACACGGGGAGAACGTGCAGACTCCACACAGTCAGTGATCCAAGCCGGGAACCGAACCCGGGTCCCTGGCGCTGTGAGGCAGCAGTGCCAACCACTGTGCCACCCCGGGTCCCTGGCGCTGTGAGGCAGCAGTGCCAACCACTGTGCCACCCCGGGTCCCTGGCGCTGTGAGGCAGCAGTGCCAACCACTGTGCCACCCCGGGTCCCTGGCGCTGTGAGGCAGCAGTGCTAACCACTGTGCCACCCCGGGTCCCTGGCGCTGTGAGGCAGCAGTGCTAACCACTGTGCCACCCCGGGTCCCTGGCGCTGTGAGGCAGCAGTGCGAACCACTGTGCCACCCCGGGTCCCTGGCGCTGTGAGGCAGCAGTGCTAACCACTGTGCTACCGCGTAAGTTGGTGAGTAAAAGGAGGTTTGAGGTGAGATGGATGAATGGAAATTGGGATGAGTTTGAAGATGGGGAGGGAGAGGTGGGGGGGAGGGGAGGGGGCGTGGGTGGGAGGGTGACATCTGAGCAGGCAGCGACGGGTCAGTGGGAGGCAGCAGTGGGAGGGACGGCGTGGCTAAGTCTGAGCGAACAGTTGCTGGCAGCGTTGAATTGACATTCTGTGGCAGGCAGCAAGGCCGGGATCAGACAGGCGGGATTCAGTAGGCCCCACAGGCCTGTGTGCACGGCTGCCAGTTCAGTGATGTCGGAAGGCCTTGTTAGCTCGGATTCCACGCGAGGGTTTCGGGGTGGATAGCTGGGGCCAGCCACTCACGGAGAGTGACGAGCTCGCAGGCACGGAGGGGAGATCCCCGGAGGGAGGGCTGATTGGACAGCCTGAGGGAGGCCCGGGGACAGCAACAAGAAATGAATTTCCTCCACATCAGGAGCAGCGGGCCAGAAACAGAGCGCGGGGCCCGCCTTTAGCCTTTCTCAGTGCCCTGCAATGCTCGCATGCAAAGCTCACCTCACACAACAGCCCAGCTCCCCTTTCCAAGCTAATTTCTTTGCTCGGTCTGCAGAGTGTTCAGCTGAGGGGGCAGGGACGGCCTTTCCACAGGCAAGGCAGGTTGCGAGGCAAGGGAGAAGGGAATCTGCATAATTAAGCGTTCCGAGTTTTGCTGGTGGGGATTTCACTCGTATCCTGACTGGGCAAGAATCTAGCTTGTGGATACAGCATCAGTTATTCAGCTTGCTCTGGGTCCCTGCATCCACTGAGGACAGGCTAATTGTAACAGGACTCGACAGGCTCCACCAGCATTCTGGGACAGAGGTCACAGAAGAAAAATTGCAAGCAGCTTTTAACCATTCCGGCTCCCGTTGCAGATTTTCAGCCCTGCCGGAGGAAGCCTCGATATTTTTGCAAGTGGTGTGAATTTGGTTGGAATGTTGCCGAGGAGAGATCGACGGGATCTTCTGTTCAATTGTTCAATGGAGTTTAACCCTGATAAATGTGAGGTGATTCATTTTGGTAGGACTAATTTAAATGTGGATTACAGGGTCAAAGGTAGGGTTCTGAAGACTGTGGAGGAACAGAGAGATCTTGGGGTCCATATCCACAGATCTCTAAAGGTTGCCACTCAAGTGGATAGAGCTGTGAAGAAGGCATATAGTGTGTTAGCTTTTATTAACAGGGGGTTGGAGTTTAAGAGCCGTGGGGTTATGCTGCAACTGTACAGGACCTTGGTGAGACCACATTTGGAATATTGTGTGCAGTTCTGGTCACCTCACTATAAGAAGGATGTGGAAGCGCTGGAAAGAGTGCAGAGGAGATTTACCAGGATGCTGCCTGGTTTGGAGGGTAGGTCTTATGAGGAAAGGTTGAGGGAGCTGGGGCTGTTCTCTCTGGAGCGGAGGAGATTGAGGGGAGACTTAATAGAGGTTTATAAAATGATGAAGGGGATAGATCGAGTGAACGTTCAAAGACTATTTCCTCGGGTGGATGGAGCTATTACAAGGGGGCATAACTATAGGGTTCATGGTGGGAGATATAGGAAGGATATCAGAGGTAGGTTCTTCACGCAGAGAGTGGTTGGGGTGTGGAATGGACTGTCTGCAGTGATAGTGGAGTCAGACACTTTAGGAACATTTAAGCGGTTATTGGATAGGCACATGGAGCACACCAGGATGGTAGGGAGTGGGATAGCTTGATCTTGGTTTCAGATGAAGGTCGGCACAACATCGTGGGCCGAAGGGCCTGTTCTGTGCTGTAATGTTCTATGTTCTATGTGTATTTGTCACTAAATCCCCCCCCCCCCCCGTGCTCCTAATAACCCTCCCCCCCACCTCTACAACCTCCTTCCGCCCCACACACTCCGAGGTCTCTGCGCTCCTCCAATTCGCAGCATCCCCCATTTTAATCCCTCCGCCATTGTGAGGCCATGCCTTCAGCTGCCTGGGCCCCACGCTCCAGAATTCCCTCTCTCCCTCTCTCCAGCACACTTTCCTCCTTCAACACGCTCCTTCAAACCGAGCTTTTGGTCATCAGACATCACACCGCCTTTTGCCGGGTAATAATTCCGGTGATTGTCCATGCTTCGATACATTGAAGAAAAAAACTCACTGTTCCCATTTCTATTTTCACTCATTTGCACACCTGTGAGAGAGTGAATATGAGTGAGTGAGTGTGACACGGTGTGTGCGTGAGTGTGTGTGTGAGTGTGTGTGTGTGAGTGACAGGGTGTGTGCGTGAGTGTGAATGTGTGAGTGAGAGTGTGTGAGTGAGTGTGTGAGTGTTTGTGAGCGTGTGTGTGAGTGTGTTTGAGTGTGTGTGTGGAGTGAGTGTGTGTGTAAGTGTGTGTGTGCGTGAGTGTGTGTGTGCGTGAGTGTGTGTGTGAGTGTAAGTGTGTGTGTGTGTGTGAGTGTGTGTGTGAGTGTAAGTGTGTGTGTGAGTGAGTGTGAGTGTGTGTGAGTGAGTGCATGTGTGAGTGTGTGTGTGAATGAGTGTGTGTAAGGTGTGTGCACACTGTCTCGCAGTGTGTGAGAGTGTGTGTGTGTGTGATTGTGTTTGTGAGTGCATACCGTTCATAGAGAAGGAAAGGAGAGAGTGCAGAATGTAGTGTTACAGTCATAGCTAGGGTGTAGAGAAAGATCAACTTAATGCAAGGTAAGTCCATTCAAAAGTTTCTTGGCAGCAGCCGGGAAGAAGCTGTTCTTGAGTCGGTCGGTACGTGACCTCAGACTTTTGTATCTATTGGATGGAGGATACGGCAGTGTTTTTGCCGGTCTCGGCAGCGGGAAACACGGAGACTTGGTCCTGGGTGGGAGAATTCCACCCCGGCTCCTCTGAAAGTACGGCGCTCCCGGTTAGATACAAGGAAAAGACTCCCTGATTGTCCCATCAATTGGATCCTAAATCAGGGAGTTCATACTCCAATAGGCCGACCTCAATGGCCCGATTGAAGTCATTACAGGGTGTAGCTACACCACATGGACTGCAGCGGTTCAAGAAAGCAGCTCACCAGCACCTTCTCAAGGGGTAATTAGAGATGGACAATAAATACTGGCCGAGCCAGCGACACCCACATCCCATGAATGAATAAAAGACAATCTAAGGGTAAGGGACTCGGAGGCGGAAACAGGAACAGAGCTGTAGGGAGGGAATGGCAGTGAAACCACTGTGTCACTTGCCAACCCGGGATAGCAATCAAGGTGGCCACCAATACCCACCCCTGCATGTGCCCTGCTGCACAATGCCCGTATAAAGATGGCACCGTGCATATAACTGCACATGCATTGGCATTGGGAGCAAACACAACCTATTACAACAGATACTCAGAGCACGTCAACTCACTGAGCTATAGGTGTTCCCCCGATCCTTAGAATTCCCGCTCTCAGAGTTGTTGTACAAGGTGGCACAGTGGTTAGCACTGCTGCCTCACAGCGCCAGGGTCCCGGGTTTGATACCCGGCTTGGGCCACTGTCTGTGTGGAATCAGCACATTCTCCCCGTGTCTGCGTGGGTTTCCTCCCACACTCCGAGTGTGGGTTAGGTGGATTGGCCGTGTTAAACCGCCCCTTAGGATCAGGGGGACTAACTAGGGTAAATATGTGGGGTTACTTGGATAGGGCCTGGGTGGGATTGTTACCGGTGCAGGCTCGATGGGCCGAATGGCCTCCCTCTGCGCTGTGATTTTAGGTTCGAAACTGAGATCTGTTGGGTTTTTTTTGGACAGTTTTTGGGAATTGAGGGATTGGGGGGGTGGGAAAGAGGTTGAAAGAGAAGATGAGCAGCGAGGTTGATCTGACTGTACGGCGGAGCGGGTGCGACAAATAGCCCACAGCAAGTCCTCCCGTCCCGAACACGCATTCATCCATCAGCGAGGGCGACGTCACAGAGATCAGCAACACAAACTCTTTGCACTGATTTCTGTCTCCCTCGCCTGGGGATGCAAAGCAATTATAGCCGCCTCACGCCAGATGTCTGGGCTGCCACAAGCTGCACATTTCCAGCCTCTCGGCGTGGGCTCCCAGTGGCACCAATACGCTAGCAGCTGACCACAACTCCCACAGTAACCCTGCTGAGCTCACATGAGGCTGGCTGACGGCACTGATTCACGGCGGGAACCCAGGCGCCTTTCCCAGTTGCAGGCTTCAGTGACTCCAGCCAGAGGACTGCTGGGGCCGATTGGAGTCCCGTTGCCCTGGGCACCTCCAGACATATTACCCCATCTCAGGCAAGTTGAAAGAGTTGCTGACACAGCGACAGGCAGAACACCCAGCGTGGGATCTTAGAATCAGAGAATCATAGAATCCATACAGTGCAGAAGGAGGCCACTCGGCCCATCGAGTCTGCACTGACCACAATCCCACCCAGGCCCTATCCCCATAACCCCACCTTTTTACCCTAGCTAGTCCCCCTGACACTAAGGGGCAATTTAGCACGGCCAATCCACCTCACCCGCACATCTTTGGACTGTGAGGGGAAACCGGAGCACCCGGAGGAAACCCACACAGACACGGGGAGAATGTGCAAACTCCGCACAGACAGTGACCCGAGCCGGGAATCGAACCCGGGTCCCTGGCGCTGTGAGGCAGCAGCGCTAACCACTGTGCCACCGTGCTGCTCATTTTGCTGTGCCTTTCTCTCTGTGCTGAGGCACTGCCATCTTGAAGCCAAGGTCCGGACGCGCGATTCACTCGATGAAGAATCAGAATTGTCCGGCACCTTCCGCAGCCTCAGCGCCGCCCAATCGCACACTGCAGTCTCTCGCTGTGAGGTAGCAGGCACAGCACAGCAAGGTCCAATCACCGAACAGCGATGCCGTCTATCTGTTCTTGTGATGATGGTTGAAGGAGGAATATTTGCCCCAGGAAACTGGGGAGGGCCAACCTTCTCCTCCTCAAAACAGTGGCTGCGGGATTATTTCCACCCACCCTGAGAGGGCAGACGGGGTCCCGCTTAACAGCCCATCTGGCAGGGCGCGTGCGACAAGCGGCACTCCCTCAGCGCTGCGCTGGGAGAGGCAACGTGGATTCAGTGGCTCAAGAGACTGAAGTGGGATTTGAAACTCCATCAGCCTGACTCAGAGGTCAAAGGGCCCTCCGCTGAGGCTTGGTTAATACCCTAACCCTGTGCCACATGGGAGCCAGATGTCAAAACCTTGCTGCCGTTCCCGCGCTCCCGCCAATGGTGCACCCCCGCCATGGGTTTCCCAGCGCGTTCAACAGGAAATCCCATTGATAATGGCGGGATCATCAAATCCCGCTGCCTGCGAGCGGCGCACTGTCTCCCACCGCTGCGAAACATGCTGCTGAGGGGGGGGAGGAGGAAATTCCCGCCCAGGGTCTCTCCAGCGAACGAAATGAAAGGATACGAGGATTATTTAAGATTCTTATGTTACAAAGAACAAAGAAAAGTACAGCACAGGAACAGGCCCTTCGGCCCTCCAAGCCTGTGCCAATCATGATGCCCTAACTAAACTAAAAAAAAAACCTTCTGCCCTTACTCGGCCAATATCCCTCTATTCCCTCCCTATTCATGGACCCATCCAGGTGCCTCTTAACTGTTGTTAATGTGCCTGCTTCCACCACCTCCTCTGGCAGCGCGTTCCAGGCACCCACCACCCTCTGCGTGAAAAACATCCCCCACACATCTCCCTTAAACTTTCCCCCTCTCACCTTGAACCTGTGCCCCCTTGTAATTGACACTTCCACCCTGGGGAAAAGCCTCTGACTATCCACCCTGTCTGTGCCTCTCATAATTTTGTAGATCTCTATCAGGTCTCCCCTCAGCCTCCGTCTTTCCAGTGAAAACAATCCTAGTTTATTCAACCTCTCCTCATAGCCAACACCCTCGAGACCAGGCAACATCCTGGTGAACCTTCTTTGCACTCTCTCCAAAGCTTCCACTTCCTTCTGGTAGTGTGGTGACTAGAACTGCACGCAATACTCCAAATGCGGCCTAACCAAGGTTTTATATAGCTGCAACATGATTCCCCAACTCTTGTACTCAATGCTCCGGCTGCCTTCTTGATCACCTTGGCCACCTGTGTTGCCACGTTTAGGGAACTGTGGACCTGCACGCCCAGATCCCTCTGTATGTTAATGTTCCTGAGGGTTCTGCCACTTACAGTATTATTCACACCAAATTTGATCCTCCAGAATGCATCACCTCACATTTGTTCAGATTAAACTCCATCTGTCATGTCTGTGCCCAAGTTTCCAATCTATCTCTATCCTGCTGTATCCTCTGACAATCCCCGGCACCATCAGCAACTCCACCAATCTTCGTGTCATCCACAACCTTACTACTCAGACTCCTTACATTTTAACAATTGTCGGCAAGAGACTATTCAGCCCAGTTACTCTCAGCTTTTCTGAAATAATAATACGTTGAATCTAAATTCCATGGGGTGGGATTTGAACCCACGCACCAGAGGGTCCTGTGGATTATTCGTCCACTACACCACCAATCTGTCCCGGCTATAATTTAGCCACAAGGAAGTGGTTTTCTAACTGCGGTGAGGGCAGGTCAAATTGCGTCTCACTCAGCGATGCGTAACCCCCTGACCTTTCACCGGTACGGTGGCTCCTTCAGGATTTCAGTCGATCCAACTTGGGAGATAATCAGTAACTCCCGACATCCCCACACCTGAACATTTCCCGACTCGAGTCTGTCGCAAGGACCTGGAGGCAAAAACTCCACCACTTCTGCTCAAGCTCATTAAACCCTTCAACAAAAACGCCTATTAAAATCTCACCACATAATTAGACCCGGACAAAAGGAGTATGTGACTGTTTTTGATAAGTGCGGACCTACAGATCAAATTCAGCAACAGGGATATCGCTCTGATGTGCCTGAGATGGGAGCCCAGAGCATCAAAGAGTGTGGATGCAATGGTACACAATAGCTGGGATTTCTCCCACAGCTTCCACTGGTCGCTTGACTTTCCCTATTCTGGCCTCTTGAGTATTTTAATCGCTCCAACATAGCGCCAGCCCTGCGTTCAGCTATCTGGGCCCTTTGCTCTGGAATTCTCTTCCTAAACCTCTCCACCTCTCTTCTCCTTTAAGACGCCGCTTTAAGTCTATCTCATTGACCAAGCTGGTATCTCCTTATGCGGCCCGGTGTCAAAACTTTGATAAACACTCCTCTGAGGGTGAGCTGCGAGGAAGATGCAGAGATGCTTCAGCGTGATTTGAACAGCCTGACTGTGTGGACATCTGCATGGCAGGTGTCATAGAGGTTTCCAGCATGGAAACAGGCCCTTCAGCCCAGCTTGTCCATGCCGCCCCTTTGTTTTTAACCACGAAGCCAGTCCCAATTGCCCACATTTGGCCCATATCCCTCTATACCCATCGTACCCATGTAACTGTCGAAACACTTTTCAAAAGACAAAATTGTACCCGCCTCTACTACTACCTCTGGCAGCTTGTTCCAGACACTCACCACCCTTTATGTGAATTAATTGCCTCTCTGGACACTTGTGTATCTCTCCCCTCTCACCTTAAACCTATGCCCTCTAGTTTAGACTCCCCTTCCTTTGGGAAAGAATATTCACTACCTAACTGATCTGTGCCCCTCATTATTTTATAGACCTCTATAAGATCACCTCTCAGCCTTCTACGCTCCAGAGAAAAAAGTTCCAGTCTATTCAGTTTCTGCTTATAACTCAAACTATCAAGTCCTGGTAGCATCCTGGTAAATTTTTTCTGTGCTCTTTCTAGTTTAATAATATCCTTTCTATAATAGGGTGACCAGAATTGTACACAGTATTCCAAGGATGGTCCTTACCAATGTCTTGTACAACTTCAACAAGACATCCCAACTCCTGTATTCAATGTTTTGACCAATGAAACCAAGCATGCTGAATGCCTTCTTCACCACTCTGTCCACCTGTGACTCCACTTTCAAGGAGCTATGAACATGTACCCCTAGATCTTTTTGTTCTATAACACTCCCCAATGCCCTACCATTAACTAAGTAAGTCCTGCCCTGGTTCGATCTACCAAAATGCATCACCTCGCATTTATCTAAATTAAACTCCATCTGCCATTCATCAGCCCACTGGCCCAATTGATCAAGATCCCATTGCAATTGGAGATAACCTTCTTCACTGTCCACCATGCCACCAATCTTGGTGTCATCTGCAAACTTACTAACCATGCCTCCTAAATTCTCATCCAAATCATTAATATAAATGACAAATAACAGTGGACCCAGCACTGATCCCTGAGGCACACCGCTGGTCACAGGCCTCCAGTTTGAAAAACAACCTTCTACAACCACCCTCTGGCTTCTGTCATCAAGCCAATTTTGTATCCATTTGGCTACCTCACCCTGGATCCCGTGAGATTTAACCTTATGCAACAACCTACCATGCGGTACCTTGTCAAAGGCCTTGCTAAAGTCCATGTAGACAACATCAACTGCACTGCCCTCATCTACCTTCTTGGTTACCCCTTCAAAAAACTCAATCAAATTTGTGAGACATGATTTTCGATTCACAAAGCCATGCTGACTGTCCCTAATCAGTCCTTGCGTCTCGAAATGCCTGTCGATCCTGTCTCTCAAAATGCCTTCTAACAACTTACCCACCACAGATGTGAGGCTCACTGGCCTGTAGTTCCCAGGCTTTTCCCTGCAGCCCTTTTTAAACAAAGGCACGACATTTGCCACCCTCCAATCTTCAGGCACCTCACCCGTGACTGTTGATGATTCAAATACCTCTGTTAGGGGACCTGCAATTTCCTCCCTAACCTCCCATAATGTCCTGGGATACACTTCATCAGGTCCCGGGGATTTATCTACTTTGATGCGCTTTAAGACTTCCAGCACCTCCTTAAGAACATAAGAAATAGGAGCAGGAGTAGGCCATCTAGCCCCTCGAGCCTGCCCTGCCATTCAATAAGATCATGGCTGATCTGAAGTGGATCAGTTCCACTTACCCGCCTGATCCCCATAACCCCTAATTCCCTTACCGATCAGGAATCCATCTATCCGTGATTTAAACATATTCAACGAGGTAGCCTCCACCACTTCAGTGGGCAGAGAATTCCAGAGATTCACCACCCTCTGAGAGAAGAAGTTCCTCCTCAACTCTGTCCTAAACTGACCCCCCTTTATTTTGAGGCTGTGCCCTCTAGTTCTAGCTTCCTTTCTAAGTGGAAAGAATCTCTCCACCTCTACCCTATCCAGCCCCTTCATTATCTTATAAGTCTATATAAGATCCCCCCTCAGCCTTCTAAATTCCAACGAGTACAAACCCAATCTGCTCAGTCTCTCCTCATAATCAACACCCCTCATCTCTGGTATCAACCTGGTGAACCTTCTCTGCACTCCCTCCAAGGCCAATATATCCTTCCGCAAATAAGGGGACCAATACTGCACACAGTATTCCAGCTGCGGCCTCACCAATGCCCTGTACAGATGCAGCAAGACATCTCTGCTTTTATATTCTATCCCCCTTGCGATATAGGCCAACATCCCATTTGCCTTCTTGATCACCTGTTGCACCTGCAGACTGGCTTTTTGCGTCTCATGCACAAGGAGCCCCAGGTCCCTTTGCACAGGAGCATGTTGTAATTTTTTCCATTTAGATAATAATCCAATTTGCTATTATTTCCTCCAAAGTGAATAACCTCGCATTTGTCAACGTTATATTCCATCTGCCAGATCCTCGCCCACTCACTCAGCCTGTCCAAATCTCTCTGCAGACCTTCTACGCCCTCCACACGATTCGCTTTTCCACTTATCTTTGTGTCGTCTGCAAACTTTGTTACCCTACACTCAGTCCCCTCCTCCAGATCGTCTATATAAACGGTAAATCCTTCTCTGTTATATATACACTCCTCAAGACATCCCTATTTATTTCCCCAAGTTCCCTAACATCCATGCCTTTCTCAACAGTAAATACTGATGAGAAATATTCATTTAGGATCTCGCCCATCTCTTGCGGATCCGCACATAGATCCGTCAGAGGCCCTACTCTCTTCCTTGTTACTCTTTTGCCCTTTATGTATTTGTAGGTGCAGTATAATGTGGATAAATGTGAAGTTATCTATTTTGGTAGCAATAATAGAAAGACAGATTATTATTTGAATGGGTGTAAATTGAGAGAGGTGGATACTTAGCGAGACTTGGGAGTCCTCGTGCATCAGTCGCTGAAAGTAAGCGTGCAGGTACAGCAGGCAGTAAAGAAGGCAAATGGTATGTTGGCCTTCATAGCGAGAGGATTTGAGTGTAGGGATAGGGATCTGGAGGTGCATTTTTTTATCACTCAGTGAGTTGTTACAGTATAGAATACATTACCTGAAAAGGTAGTGGAAGCAGGTTCAATTATGTGGGCGGCATGGTGGCACAGTAGTTACAACGGCACGGTGGCACAGTGGTTAGCACTGCTGCCTCACAGCGCCAGGGACCCGGGTTCGATTCCTGGTTTGGGTCACTGTGTGTGTGGAGTCTGCACATTCTCCCTGTGTCTGCGTGGGTTTCCTCCGGGTGCTCCAGTTTCCTCCCACAGTCCAAAAATGTGCAGGTTAGGTTGATTGGCCATGCTACATTGCCCCTCAGTGTGAGGGGGATTGGCAGGGTAAATACGTGGGGTGGGATTGTTGTCAGTGCAGACTCGATGGGTGAATGGCCTCCTTCTGCACTGTAGTGTTTCTATGGATTCTATGAAACAAGCCATTTGGTCCAACTAGTCCGTGTTGGTGTTTATGCCCCCATCTTTATCACTCTATTTGTTTATCTTCTATTCCCATCTCCCTCATGTGTATCTCAGATCCCCTTGAATAAATCAATATTGTTTGCTTCAATCACGCCCTGTGGCGAGGAGGTTTTTGTGGCCCAGTGGGCAGCCCCGGGTTCGAATCCCACCCCAGGATTTGGTGACCATGTTCAGTTCATAACATCATAGAAGATTCATCATCCCCGGGGAAGTGAGGTAGACAGCAGGGAGATATTTTCAGAGGACAGAGCGAGGGGGAGTGCGACTAATTGGGTAGCGCTTTCAAAAGAGTTGCCACAGGCACGATGGGCCAAATGGCCTCCGTCTGTGCAGCATCATTCTGTGCCATTAGATAATGAGAAGTTTTCTGTTTTTTGAACACAGTAAGCAGTGGGACAAAGAGTTAACAGAACAGAGCTTTGCTTAACAAAACTAATCCCACTGTGAACAGCAATTTCTGCTTTAAATTTTGTGCTTAAAAGCTGAATTGACGATGTAGGTGAACAGAACAAGCTGTCTTTTTGCAATGCAGCAACAGCATTTAGCATTCCCTGGGTGACAGGAGCACCGTACTGCCGATACAGTCTCACTCTGAAACAGTCGTCTGAGTGGGGCACACAAGTCAGTAACAAGTGCAGACACCACAATTAAAGACATTTAAATAGTGAGTGACAATCACTCAGTATGGTGTGGGGACAGAATCTGCAGTGGCACAGTGGTTAGCACCGCTGCCTCACAGCGCCAGGGACCCGGGTTCGATTCCCGGCTCGGGTCACTGTCTGTGCGGAGTCTGCACGTTCTCCCCGTGTCTGCGTGGGTTTCCGCCGGGTGCTCCGGTTTCCTTCCACACTCCAAAGACTTGCGCGTTAGGTACATTGGCCATGCTAAATTACCACTTAGTGTCCTGGGATGTGTAGGTTAGAGGGATTAGCAGGCTAAATATGTGGGATTATGGGGACAGGGATTAGTTGCGATTGTTGTTGGTGCAGATCGATGGGGCAAGTGGCCTCCTTCTGCACTGTCGGGTTTCTATGATAGAGAAATAGAAACTAGAAGCAGGAGGAGGCCATTCGGCCCTTCGAGCCTGCTCCACCATTCATTTTGATCATGGCTGATCATCGAATTCAATATCCTGATCCCCCCCTTCCCCCCATATCCCTTGATCCCTTTAGCCCCTAGAGCAATATCTAATTTCTTCTTGAAATCAGATGACGTTTTGGCCTCGACTACTTTCTGTGGTAGTGAATTCCACACATTCACCACCCTCTGGGTGAAGAAATTTCTCCTCACCTCAGTTCTAAAAGGTTTACCCCTTATCCACGAACTATGACCCCTAGTTCTGGACTCCCCCCACCATCAGGAACATTCTTTCTGAATCTAACCCTGTCTAACCCTGTTAGAATTTTATAAGTTTCTATGAGATCCCCTCTCACTCTTCTAAACTCCAGTGAATATAATCCTAACCAACTTAGTCTCTCCTCATATGACAGACCTGCCATCCCAGGAATCAGCCTGGTAAACCTTCGCTGTACTCCCTCTATAGCAAGGACATCCTTCCTCAGATAAGGAGACCAAAACTGCACACAATACTCCAGGTGTGGCCTCACCGACGCCCTATCCAATTGCAGTAAGAAGTCTCACAACACCAGGTTAAAGCCCACCAGGTTTATTTGGAATCACGAGCTTTCGGAGCGCTGCCACGGTCGGAATTGAACCTGGGTCCCTGGCGCTGTGATTTGATGGTGAAATTCCAAAGTTTCTCAAGATGGCGCTGGAGCGAGGCGACTTCTTGCAAGCTGTGCCCAGCATGCCTTCTAATTCTATCTTTTACTCTCGTTCGATGCTTCTCAAACTTCATTCTAACTCTTTTTCCTCTGATGGAGAAATCCAGCACGAGGGGGCATGGCTTTAAATTGAGGGGGGGTAGTTATAGAACCGATGTCAGGGGTAGGTTCTTTACCCAGAGGGTGGTGAGGGATTGGAATGCCCTGCCAGCATCAGTAGTAAATGCGCCTAGTCTGGGGGCGTTTAAGAGATCCGTAGATAGGTTCATGGACGAAAAGAAATTGGTTTAGGTTGGAGGGTCACAGTTTTTTTTTTAACTGGTCGGTGCAACATCGTGGGCCGAAGGGCCTGTTCTGCGCTGTAATGTTCTATGTTCTATGTTCTCTTAAACTCTTTCTTCCCTGTGCCAGAAGACTTTTGAATGGACCTACCTCACACTAACTTGATCTTTCTCTACACCCTAGCTATGACTGTAACACTACATTCTGCACTCTCTCCTTTCCTTCTCTATGAACGGTATGCTTTGTCTGTATAGCGCGCAAGAAACAACATTTTTCACTGTATACTAATACATGTGACAAAAATAAACCAAATCAAATCAAATCAAAAAGTGTGGGATGTGATAGGTGCTACAGAAATGCAGATCTTTCCTTTTCTCCAAATCACGACCCGGGTGATGTATGTTTGACTTGTTTTTTTAATTAAAAGTTATCTCGCTGTAATAGGAGTTGGATGTTTGCTACGTCCCCGTTAGGAGTGAGGATCTGGGATACACACACGTCAGGAATGAGAGCAGCCGGGGCTGGAATATCTGTTTGTGGCTTTGATTGACTTTCATTTTGAGACACTGAGCAACAAAGGATCTGAGCGATGAATCGCTCCAAAGCTTTGGGTAGAAGTGTTCGCTCGGAGTTGGTGAACAATCTACATCTAATTTGGGCTGGAAAGTGGGACATGCTCTCAGGAAGATTTCGATCGGGTCCTTTTCATTCTTGCCTCGGCGTGATTTTGTGCTGTCGGTGCGATGGGCCGCCAGCTCGCCGTAATCCTCGGGGACGCGCGCCTCAGCGGGTAAAACTTCAGCCTCACAGCCTGAAGGCTGGGAGTTCACGTCCCACCCCAGCGCTGTCAGACTTTTGAATGGATTTACCTTGGATTAAGTTGATCTTTCTCTACACCCTAGCTCTGACTGTAACACTACATTCTGCATCCTCTCCTTTCCTTCTCTATGAACAGTATGCTTTGTCTGTATAGCGCGTAAGAAACAATACTTTTCACTGTATGTTAATACATGTGACAATAATAAATCAAATCAAATCAAATCCCCGGCGTAATTATTATAGAATCCCTACAGTGCAGAAAGAGGCCATTCGGCCCATTGAGTCTGCACCGACCACAATCCCACCCAGGCCCTAACCCCGTGACCCGACACATTCACCCTGCTAATGCCCCTGATACAAAGGGGCAATTCACCATGGCCAATCCACCTAACCCGCACATCTTTGTGAGGTTCAGAACAAGGGGGCACGACCTTTGCAATTAGAGGGAGGTTCTTCAGGATGATGTCAGGAAGCACTTATTAAGTTTTTAAAGTTTATTTATTAGTGTCACAAGTAGGTTTGCATTAACACTGCAATGAAGTTACTGTGAAAATCCCCTAGTCGCCACACTCTGACGCCTGTTCAGGTATACTGAGGGAGAATTTAGCATGGCCAATGCACCCTAACCAGCCCATAGAGTCATAGAGTCCGACAGCACAGAGACAGGCCCTTCGGCCCAAACTGGTCATAGAGTCATAGAGGTTACAGCGTGGAAACAGGCCCTTTGGCCCAACTTGTCCATGCTGCCCTTTTTTTTTTAAAGCCCTAAGCTAGTCCCAATTGCCCGCATTTGGCCCATATCCCTCTATACCCATTTTACCCATGTAACTATCTAAATGCTTTTTAAAAGACAAAACTGTCTTTTTGGTCCATGCCGACCAAAAAGTCCATCTAAGCTAAGCCCATTTACCTGCATTTGGCCCATATCCCTCTAAACCTTTCCTATCCATGTCTCTGTCCAGATGCCTTTTAAATGTTGTCAATGTCCCTGCCTCAACCCCTTCCTCCGGCAGCTCATTCCACACACGCTCCACCCTCTGTGTAAAAAAGTTGCTCCTCAGGTTCCCATTAATTCTTTCCCCTCTTAACTTAAACCCTTGCCCTCTAGTTCTCGATTCCCCAACCCTGGGAAAAAGACTGAGTGCATTCACCCTATCCGTGCCTCTCACGATGTTATACACCTCTATAAGATCACCCCTCAGTCTCCTACGCTCCAAAGAAAAAAGTCCTAGCCTGTCCAATCTCTCCCCATAACTCAGTCCCTTGAGTCCTGTCAACATCCTTGTAAATCCCTTCAGTACACTCTCCAGTTTAATAACATCTTTCCTATAGCAAGGTGATCTTTCAGACTGTGGGATGAAAATGGAACACCCGGTGGAAACCCACGCAGGCATGGGGAGAAGGTGCAAACTCCACACGGACAGTGACCCAAGCCGGGAGTTGAACCCAGATCTCTGGAGCTGTGTGGCAGCAGTGCTAACCACTGTGCCACCATCCCGCCCCAATACAATTTTGATACTGGGATTGGTTTGAGTCTTGTTGGGTGAGGGGATTAAGAGTTACAGGATGAATTACAGACCAGCCAAGATTGAGTTGAATTGTGGAACTGGTTCAGGAGTGGAAATGGCCGCCTACACATTTGAGAATAGTAACACGAACGACCAGTGTCCTGAATGTCGCTGAGCCACACAGCATAGAACATAAAGAATGTATTCATGTCCTTAATTTAATTCAATTCATGAGAAGTCGATATATTCTAATCTAGTGGCAGGGTCTGAATGGTCTAATCTATTTTATTTAATAGTTTAACAGATAATGGTCAATTAGTCCGTTTTTTAGAAGATCAATTTGAGGAATAAAATCATTCTGTAAACGTTAGCACCATTCTGCATAAGACTGAGGCTTAGAAACCATTTACAGTTAATCACAGCACTTGGGAAGGCAATGGTGTTATCGCGAGATTATTAATCCAGAAACTCATGTTCTGGGGACCCGGGTTCAAATCCCGCCACGGCAGACGGTGAAATTTGAATTCAATAAAAAATATCTGGAATTAGGGATCTACTGATGACCATGAAACCATTGTCGATTGTCGGAAAAACCCATCTGGTTCACTAATGTCCTTTCGGGAAGGAAATCTGCCGTCCTTACCCGGTCTGGCCTACATGTGACTCCAGAGCCACAGCAATGTGGTTGACTCTCAACTGCCCTCGGGCAACTAGGGATGAGCAATAAATGCTGGCCCAGCCAGTGACATCCGTGTCCCACGAATGAATAAAAAAAATACTTGCACCCCAATGAGATTGCAGAACAGGTTTATCTTTCGGATGAGACGTCCAAGACCCTGGGCGGAGTTTTCCCACCCCACCCGCCACGGGAATTGTAGTGGGCAGTGGTGTGGACTGTGCAAAGCTCCATTGACCTCAAGTGGAATTTTCCACTCTGGGGGCGAGTGCGGCTGGAAAATCCCACCTCCTTTCTGACCTCCCAGGTGGATGTAAAAGATCCGATTATTCCGAACAAATATCTCCTCAGGGTCTTAACCAAACCCACTAAAAGAAACTGGGCGGCACGGTGGGGCACAGTGGTTAGCACTGCTGCCTCACAGCACCAGGGACCAGGGTTCAATTCCAGCCTTGGGTCACTGTCTGTGTGGAGTTTGCACGTTCTCCCCGTGTCTGCGTGGGTTTTCTCCGGGTGCTCCTGTTTCCTCCCACAGTCTGAAAGATGTGCTGGTTAGGTTGATTGGCCATGCTAGTGTCAGAGGGACTAGCAAGGGTAAATGCATGGGGTTATGGGGATAGGGCCTGGGTGGGATTGTTGTCGGTGCAGGCTCGATGGGCTGAATGGCCTCCTTCCGCACTGTAGGGATTCTATGATTCTATGAAGTCCCCAAGATTATCTGGTCATTAACGTATCCCAAGGTGTGTAGGCTCGGGGGATTAGCGGGATAAATACGTGGGGGTTACAGAGATAGGGTCTGTGTAAGATGCTCTGGCAGAGAGTCGGTGTAGACTCGAGGGCCGAATGGCCTCCTTGTGCACTGTAGAGTTTGTATGATTAGCACACTGATGCTTGTGGGAGCTTGCTGTGCATAAATGGGCTGTTGCCTTTCCCACACGAGAACAGTTCCATGTTGCTTCATTGGCTATAAAGTGCCTCACTCACTGTCCACCAGCCTGGGTTAGTTCAATTCGAGGAGTCGAAGGCTGGATAGTACATCGAGATGGCAGCTCCTTCGCTGGATAGGCTGCCGACTAAAGTGACATTAAACAGAAGCAGTTTCCCCCGTAAAGATCCAGGGCAGTTTTTGACTGGAGGGCTATTGACGGAGTGGCTCTCATTTGCACCTCTT
>NC_135807.1:4471808-4481808 GCF_964213995.1 Mustelus asterias
AGACTTTTGAATGGACCTACCTCACACTCAGTTGATCTTTCTCTACATCCTGGCTATGACTGTAAGACTACATTCTGCACTCTCTTGTTTCCTTCTCTATGAATGGTATGCTTTGTCTGTATAGTGCACAAGAAACAATACTTTTCACTGTATGTTAATACATGTGACAGTAATAAATCAAATCAAAATTTGATCTTCCTGCCCTGTTTCCATATTCCTCGATTCCATTAGTGTCCAAAGACCTACTGTTGTGAATCTATTCAGTGAGGTAGAGGATTCCAAAGATTCACCACTCGCTGAGAGAAGAAATTTCTTCTCATCTCAGTCCTAAATCATAGAATCATAGAAACCCTACAGTGCAGAAAGAGGCCATTCGGCCCATCGAGTCTGCACCGACCACAATCCCACCCAGGCCCTCTCCCCACAACCCCACAGATTTACCCGCTAATCCCTCTAACCTACACATCCCAGGACACTAAGGGGCAATTTAGCATGGCCAATTAACCTAACCCGCACATCTTTGTACTAAATGGTGGATTCCTCATGTTTTGGCGTGACAGACAACAGATTAGAGTGGTTGGGATTGTTGTCCTGGGAGAGAAGAAGATGAAGAGGAAATTTGATAGAGATGTTCAAAATCACAAGGGGTCCGGACAGAGTAGAGGGGGAGAAACTATTCCCATTAGTGAAGGAATGGAGAACCAGAGGGCACAGAGTTAAGGTGATTGGCTAAAGAAGCAATGGAGACATGAGGAGAAACCTTTTAACGCAGCGAGCAGTTAGGATCTGGAGCACGCTGCCCGAGAGTGTGGGGAAGGCAGGTTCAATCAAGGGAATTGGATTATTATAGGAAAAGGAAGAGTGCGCAGAGTCATGGGGAGAAGGCGGGGATGGCACTGGGTGAAGTGCTCCTTCAGAGGGCCAGCACAGACACGACTGGCCAAATGGCGTCCTTTAACCATTCTATCATTCGGTCAGAGTTGAAATGAGGAGTACATAGAACATAGAACATAGAACATAGAACATAGAACATAGAAAGCCACAGCACAAACAGGCCCTTCGGCCCACAAGTTGCGCCGATCACATCCCCACCTCTAGGCCTATCTATAGCCCTCAATCCCATTAAATCCCATGTACTCATCCAGAAGTCTCTTAAAAGACCCCAACGAGTTTGCCTCCACCACCACCGACGTCAGCCGATTCCACTCACCCACCACCCTCTGAGTGAAAAACTTACCCCTGACATCACCTCTGTACCTACCCCCCAGCACCTTAAACCTGTGTCCTCTCGTAGCAACCATTTCAGCCCTTGGAAATAGCCTCTGAGAGTCTACCCTATCCAGACCTCTCAACATCTTGTAAACCTCTATCAGGTCACCTCTCATCCTTCGTCTCTCCAGGGAGAAGAGACCGAGCTCCCTCAACCTATCCTCATAAGGCATGCCCCCCAATCCAGGCAACATCCTTGTAAATCTCCTCTGCACCCTTTCAATGGCTTCAACAGGAGTGTACATGTTTTATCGGCTGCTCGCAATCGTTATTTGAGGCGCCTGTCCTGATTTTGCCTGGGTGAAATCTAGTTAACAGCAACATTTTGATAAAAAGGAATGCCGGCTTTGAGTTAAATTATCCGATTCAATTAGTAATGGTGATTAGAAGCAGAACCTGTTTCAATGTGTGGAACCAGAGGATTTAATAAGGGAACCATTCGCTGCTTTTTCACTGTTTAGGATTCAGGTCATTTTTCCTCTGGGAGTCTCTGTGCATCTTAAACAAATTCCTCGACTGGAAACCAGCCCCGAGATGTTTACAATTAGGAGACCGGAGAAAGCAGCGTCAGCTCAAAACCCACACGCCTCACAGGGAGGGGGAGGGGGAGGGGGAGGGGGGAGGAGGAGGGGGAGAGGGGGTGAGGGAGAGGGGGGAGGGGGAGGGGGAGAGGGAGGGGGAGAGGAGGAGGGGGTGAGGGGGAGAGGGAGAGGGGGGAGGGGGAGGGGGAGGGGGAGAGGGGGAGGGGGTGAGGGGGAGAGGGAGAGGGGGGAGGGGGAGAGGGGGGAAGGGGAGGGGGAGGGGGAGAGGGAGAGGGAGGGGGAGAGGGAGAGGGAGAGGGGGAGAGGGAGGGGGAGAGGGGAGGGGGAGGGGGAGGGGGAGAGGGAGAGGGGGAGTGGGGGAGGGGGAGGAGAGAAGGAGGGGGAAGAGGGAGGGGGAGAGGGGAGAGGGGCAGGGGGAGGGAGGGGGAGGGGGAGGGGAGAGGGAGGGGGGAGGGAGGGGGAGAGGGGGAGGGGGAGGAGAGGAGGGGGGAAGCGGGAGGGGGAGGGGAGAGGGACGGGGGGGGGGGAGGGAGGGGGAGAGGGAAGGGGAGGGGAAAGGGGGGGGGAGGGAGGGAGGAGGGGGAGAGGGAGGGGGGAAGGAGGCGGGAGGGAGGAGGAGAGGGAGAGGGGGAGAGGAGAAGGAGGAGAGGGAGGGAGGGAGAGGGGGTGTGGAGGGAAGGGGAGAGGGAGCGAAAGTGGGAGAGGGAGGGGAAGGGGGAGAGGGAAGGGGAGAAGGGGGGAGAGAGCGGGGGAGGAGGAGGATGGGAGAGAAGGGGAAAGGATGGGAGAAGAGGGAGAAATGAGGACAGAGTTGGAGAAAAATGAGTTGAGGGGAGGTGAGGATGGAATAGAGCAGAGGAAGGGAGAGGGGAGGTGAGTTTTGTTTGATATTTTCACAGCCAAGAAATGATGTACGGGGAGAAGGTGGGGGGGCTGAATGGCCTCCTCCCGTTCCCGTGTTGTTCTGCAGTTGTATTCAAAGACGAGGAGGCAGTCCTCTCAGTTTGCAAGTCATTGATCCTTCAAAAACATCGACCCATTGAGCCGGCACCGACTCTCTGACAAAGCATCTTACCCAGACCCTATCCCTGTAACAATACACATTCACCATGGTCAATCCATCAAACCTACATGTCTTGAGACACTGAGGGGCAATTTAGCACAGCCAATCCACCTAACCCGCACATCTTTGGACTGTGGGAGGAAACCGGAGCACCCGGAGGAAACCCACGCAGACACGGGGAGAACGTGCAGACTCCACACAGGCAGTGACCCAAGCGGGGAATTGAAACCTGCGTCCCTGGCACTGAGAGACAGTGGCGCTAACCACTGTGCCACTCCTATTCCTGAAGAGTGAAAAAAAACAAGGATTGTAAGAAAAGGGAGAACCAGCCGTGGATAACGAAGGAAATAAAGGAGAGTATTAAAATAAAAACAGCTGCGTACAGAGTGGCCAAAAATAGTGGAGAAACAAGTGATTGGGAAAAATTTAAGAAACAACAAAGAGAGACTAAGAAAGCGATAAAGAAAGGAAGGATAGACTATGAAGCTAGGCTAGCAATTAATATAAAAAATGATAGTAAAAGTTTTTATAAATATATAAAAAGGAATAGAGTGGCTAGAGTGAATGTTGGACCCTTGGAGGACGAGAGGGGGGAGTTAATAGTGGGAAATGAGGATATGGCTGAGTCTTTAAATACGTTTTTTGTGTCGGTCTTCACGGTGGAGGACACAAATAGTTTGCCAAATATTAATGATAGAGGGTTGGCAGCAGGAGAAATACTTAATACGATTAATGTTACCAGAGAGGCAGTGCTGGGTAGACTAATGGGACTGAAGGTGGACAAGTCCCCGGGTCCGGATGGAATGCATCCCAGGGTATTGAAAGAAATGTCAGAGGTAATAGTGGATGCGTTAGTGATTATTTATCAAAACTCGTTGCATTCTGGGGTAGTGCCGGTTGATTGGAAAACGGCTAATGTTACGCCGCTGTTTAAAAAAGGAAGGAGACAAAAGGCGGGTAACTATAGGCCGGTCAGCTTAACGTCTGTAGTAGGGAAAATGCTGGAATCCATTATTAAAGAGGAGATAGCAGGGCATCTGGATAGAAATGGTTCGATCAATCAGACGCAGCATGGATTCATGAGGGGAAAGTCGTGCTTGACGAACATGTTGGATTTTTATGAAGATGTGACTAGGGCGGTTGATGGAGGAGAACCGGTGGATGCGGTGTTTTTGGATTTCCAAAAGGCGTTTGATAAGGTGCCCCATAAAAGGCTGCTGAAGAAGATTAGGGCACACGGAGTTGGGGGTAGTGTGTTAAAGTGGATTGGGGACTGGCTATCCGACAGGAAGCAAAGAGTCGGAATAAATGGGTGTTTTTCCGGTTGGAGGAAGGTAACTAGTGGCGTGCCGCAGGGATCGGTACTCGGGCCGCAACTGTTTACCATTTATATAGATGATCTGGAGGAGGGGACGGAGTGTAGGGTAACGAAGTTTGCAGACGACACAAAGATAAGTGGAAAAGTGAATCGTGTGGAGGACGGAGAAGATCTGCAGAGAGATTTGGACAGGCTGAGTGAGTGGGCGAGGATATGGCAAATGGAGTATAACGTTGAGAAATGCGAGGTTATACACTTTGGAGGAAATAATAACAAATGGGATTACTATCTCAATGGAAACAAATTAAAACATGCTACCGTGCAAAGGGACCTGGGGGTCCTTGTGCATGAGACGCAAAAGCCCAGTCTGCAGGTACAACAGGTGATCAAGAAGGCAAATGGGATGTTGGCCTATATTGCGAGGGGGATAGAATATAAAAGCAGGGATGTCTTGATGCACCTGATGTGGAGATGCCGGCGTTGGACTGGGGTAAACACAGTAAGAAGTTTAACAACACCAGGTTAAAGTCCAACAGGTTTATTTGGTAGCAAAAGCCACACAAGCTTTCGAGGCTCTGAGCCCCTTCTTCAGGTGAGTGGGAATTCTGTTCACAAACAGAACTTATAAGACACAGACTCAATTTACATGAATAATGGTTGGAATGCGAATACTTACAACTAATCCAGTCTTTAAGAAACAAAACAATGGGAGTGGAGAGAGCATCAAGACAGGCTAAAAAGATGTGTATTGTCTCCAGACAAGACAGCCAGTGAAACTCTGCAGGTCCACGCAACTGTGGGAGTTACAAATAGTGTGACATAAATTCTGATTCTAGGATCGCATGATAAAGACTCAGGAGGAAAAAAGCAGAAATATTTATGTGAAATAGTGTGACATAAACCCAATATCCCGGTTGAGGCCGTCCTTGTGTGTGCGGAACCTGGCTATCAGTTTCTGCTCCGCGACTCTGCGCTGTCGTGTGTCGCGAAGGCCGCCTTGGAGAACGCTTACCCGAATATCAGAGGCCGAATGCCCGTGACCGCTGAAGTGCTCCCCAACAGGAAGAGAACAGTCTTGCCTGGTGATTGTCGAGCGGTGTTCATTCATCCGTTGTCGCAGCGTCTGCATAGTTTCCCCAATGTACCATGCCTCGGGACATCCTTTCTTGCAGCGTATCAGGTAGACAACGTTGGCCGAGTTGCAAGAGTATGTACCGTGCCGGATCATCGACACAGATGCCATCATCTCACGTGAGAACACCATCCACCAGGTACACGGTACATACTCTTGCAACTCGGCCAACGTTGTCTACCTGATACGCTGCAAGAAAGGATGTCCCGAGGCATGGTACATTGGGGAAACTATGCAGACGCTGCGACAACGGATGAATGAACACCGCTCGACAATCACCAGGCAAGACTGTTCTCTTCCTGTTGGGGAGCACTTCAGCGGTCACGGGCATTCGGCCTCTGATATTCGGGTAAGCGTTCTCCAAGGCGGCCTTCGCGACACACGACAGCGCAGAGTCGCGGAGCAGAAACTGATAGCCAGGTTCCGCACACACAAGGACGGCCTCAACCGGGATATTGGGTTTATGTCACACTATTTCACATAAATATTTCTGCTTTTTTCCTCCTGAGTCTTTATCATGCGATCCTAGAATCAGAATTTATGTCACACTATTTGTAACTCCCACAGTTGCGTGGACCTGCAGAGTTTCACTGGCTGTCTTGTCTGGAGACAATACACATCTTTTTAGCCTGTCTTGATGCTCTCTCCACTCCCATTGTTTTGTTTCTTAAAGACTGGATTAGTTGTAAGTATTCGCATTCCAACCATTATTCATGTAAATTGAGTCTGTGTCTTATAAGTTCTGTTTGTGAACAGAATTCCCACTCACCTGAAGAAGGGGCTCAGAGCCTCGAAAGCTTGTGTGGCTTTTGCTACCAAATAAACCTGTTGGACTTTAACCTGGTGTTGTTAAACTTCTTACTGTTGATGCACCTGTACAGGGCATTGGTGAGGCCGCAGCTGGAATACTGTGTGCAGTATTGGTCCCCTTCTATGAGGAAGGATATATTGGCATTGGAGGGAGTGCAGAGAAGGTTCACCAGGTTGATACCGGAGATGAGGGGTTTGGATTATGAGGAGAGGCTGAGGAGATTGGGTTTGTACTCGTTGGAGTTTAGAAGGATGAGGGGGGATCTTATGGAGACTTATAAGATAATGCGGGGGCTGGATAGGGTGGAGGCGGAGAGATTCTTTCCACTTAGTAAGGAAGTTAAAACTAGAGGACACAGCCTCAAAATAAAGGGGGGTCGGTTTAAGACAGAGTTGAGGAGGAACTTCTTCTCCCAGAGGGTGGTGAATCTCTGGAATTCTCTGCCCACTGAGGTGGTGGAGGCTACCTCGCTGAATATGTTTAAAGCGCGGATGGATGGATTCCTGAGCGGTAAGGGAATTAAGGGTTATGGGGATCAGGCGGGTAAGTGGTACTGATCCACGTCAGATCAGCCATGATCTTATTGAATGGCGGGGCAGGCTCGAGGGGCTAGATGGCCTACTCCTGCTCCTATTTCTTATGTTCTTATGTTCTTATGAGTTCGCTGTTATTGTGGGATTCTAACAACACCAGGTTAAAGTCCAACAGGTTTATTTGGTAGCAAAAGCCACTAGCTTTCGGAACAGGCTGTCCTTTCATCAGGTGGGTGGGAGTTCTCCTCCTCCTCCCCCCCTCTCTCCCACCCACCTGACGAAGGAACAGCCTGTTCCGAAAGCTAGTGGCTTTTGCTACCAAATAAACCTGTTGGACTTTAACCTGGTGTTGTTAGACTTCTTACTGTGTTCACCCCAGTCCAACGCCGGCGTCTCCACATTGTGGGATTCTAGCAGAGCATTAACCTACTCGGCACGATGTTCTCCGGATTGCCTTTTGCAGCAGTTTATTTAAACAAAGTTGTTAGGCTGGGAATAAAAGAGCGTTTCCTTCCTTTTTTAAAAAGAAAAACATGTATAAAACTGGATTCACCTTGCCAGGAGAGAAAAAGGCGTGCTTTAAAGTTGCACTGAACTTGACAGTGGGGGGTGGGATGGCGTAAGTGTACCTGGTTCTGTCGGACTCCTATTGCTCGGGGCGTTAAACTGGTTTGAAGTCTGAGTTTTCTCTGATTATGTTGCAACTGCTGAGGTCTCTTCAGAATTATTTCACCATTTCAATTCCACAGAAACAATCGCAAACAGTACACAGCCCCTCAAAAAAAATATCTAATAACCATCGCGGCTTCCAAATCTTAATCCGTCTAACTAGTGCAGAGAAGTCCAGAGGCCCTCAGTTTTTTTTCGCTTCGCTATTGTACGGCCAAGAACTTGCTGCCTCAGCTATCTGACCTCTCACACGGCATACATTTTTTATACACTTTTCAATAATACAGAAATCATATAAAAACTCTTCATTCCAGGATACATTTCACCCTCTCTGTACAGTTGTCAGAAGCAGAGTTGTACAGAGCGATTACGCAGGGGTATCTCCGTGTCCCTGAATGCATCTGTATCGGATATTGCAAATATCATTTTGGAATTCTAATTCTGCCTAATTAAACCTGGTCCATCTGATGCATTAGTTAGAAAGACTGCACAATGCCCCACTGGATACCTCCCCAGATCCCAGCTATTGTGTACCATTGCATCCACACTCTTTGATGCTCTGGGCTCCCATCTCAGGCACATCAGAGCGATATCCCTGTTGCTGAATTTGATCTGTAGGTCCGCACTTATCAAAAACAGTCACATACTCCTTTTGTCCGGGTCTAATTATGTGGTGAGATTTTAATAGGCGTTTTTGTTGAAGGGTTTAATGAGCTTTAGCAGAAGTGGTGGAGTTTTTGCCTCCAGGTCCTTGCGACAGACTCGAGTCGGGAAATGTTCAGGTGTGGGGATGTCGGGAGTTACTGATTATCTCCCAAGTTGGATCGACTGAAATCCTGAAGGAGCCACCGTCGTTTCAGCGAAAGTTCAGGGGGTTACGCATCGCTGACTGAGACGTCATTCGACCTGCCCTCACCCCGGTTAGAAAAACACTTCTTAAATTTACAACAACACCTTGCCCTCACATAGTGCGGGTAACACTGTAAGAATGTCCCAAGGTGCATCACCGCAGCCATGATTAAATACCACACCAAGCCACGTTAGGAGCTATTAGGATATGCAAAGAGGAACCGGGTCAACGAGGTCAATTCTAACAATCGCTCAGAGGGAGATGAAAACCGCAGTCATTATTGTCAGCTGTCCCTCGGTTCGCGGAGCAGGCCTGCGCGATTCTGCCGTGGGTCGTCATGTCAGCGGAGAGGTTTAGCGAGGGAGTTTTTTTTAATGAGTGTTTTTATCGAGGGTTTACCACAGCAAATCACCAAAATCTAGTCCAGTAGAGAGTGATCATCATTCCACCCATACTTACAGCAGCCAGCATAATTAAGCACCTCATGCAGATTACTGCAGCGCTGAAGAGGCCCTTTGGCCCATCAAATCTGCACCAACGCATGACCTGACCTGCCAACCTAATCTCACTTGCCAGCACTTGGCCCATGCGCATCCAGGACATTCTCTCCTCCACCTTCTTCCTTCGGGAAAAAGATACAAAAGTCGGAGGTCACGTACCAACCGACTCAAGAACAGCTTCTTTCCTGCTGCTGTCAGACTTTTGAATGGACCGACCTCGCATTAAGTTGATCTTTCTCTACACCCGAGCTATGACTGTAACACTACATTCTACACTCTCTCATTTCCTTCTCTATGAACAGTATGCTTTGTCAGTAGAGTGCGCAAGAAACAATACTTTTCACTGTATGTTAATACATGTGACAATAATAAATCAAATCAAATCAAAAAGATGCTCTTTTGAAGAGTCAGTGTAGATTCAACGGACCGAATGGCCTCCTCCAGCACCGGAGGGATTTATATGGTTTGAAAACCATGTACGGGTGGATGTGGAGAGGATGTTTCCTCTTGTGGGAGAATTTAGAACTAGGGGTCACTGTTTAAAAATAAGGGGTCGCCCATTTAAGACGGAGATGAGGAGAATTTTATCTCTCCGAGGGTGGTGAGTCTCTGGATCTCTCTTCCTCAAGAGGCAGTGGAAGCAGAGTCTTTGAATATGTTTAAGACTGAGCTAGATAGGTCCTTGATTAACAAGGAGGTGAAAGGTTATCGGAGGGTCGGCGGAAATGTGGGGTTGAGGTTCCAATCAGAGCTGTCATGATGCTATTGAATAACGGAACAGGCTCGAGGGGCTGAGTGGCCTTATTCTTGCTCCTATCTCCTATGTGTGTGTGTAACTCCATTTTCCCACCAACTCCCCAAGAGACCAAACATTTGCGAATCCAGGCCTGGAATATATTCAACGATGGAGCATCCACAATCCTCTGGGGTAGAGAATTCCAAAGATTCACAACCCATTGAGTGAGGAAATTTCCCCCCTCGTCCCAGTCTGGTTCCTCATCCTGAGACTGCCCCCCCCCCCTATATTTTAGATTCCCCGACCAGTGGAAGCAAGGATCCGGAATCTCAAAGCACGCTTAAAACATAGCCATCGCAAAATAGGAACAGGAGGAGGTCATTCAGCCCCTCGAGCTTAACTCCACAGACCTGCCTTTGTCCCATAATCCCTTTGGTTAACAAAAATCCATCGATTTCAGTTTTAAATTAATAATTGATTGAAGCGAGTTCCAAACCTCCATCATATCGAGGGCTTTCCTGATTTCACACCCAAGACACCCGCCTCTAATTTTTAATTTGTGTCTTCTCGTCCAGAC
>NC_135807.1:4486808-4579308 GCF_964213995.1 Mustelus asterias
CATGCATTGGACCTTCCAAAATGCATTATCTCACACTTGTCCAAATTAAACTCCATCTGCCATTTCTCTGTCCAAGTCTCCAACCGGTCTATATCCTGCTGTATCCTCTGAAATCCTCTTCACTATCTGCAACTCCACCAAAATTCACTGCTTTCCCCGCTGTGTGAATTTTGAAAGTTGAGGATGGATCAAGTGGGCTGCCTAATCCTGGATGGTGTCAAGATTGCAACACAATGGCACCAATCCACACCCATCGCGCTGGCTTCACCCAGCAGCAGGAAGCTCGGGCCATTCTCTCCACCCTCTCCTGAGCCAAGAGGCAAATAGGGAAGATTATAACACTTTTATCACTATTTGATCTTGTGGTGCAGTGGGGAGCATCCCCGCCCCTGAGCCAGAAGATCTGGGTTCGAGTCCCACTCCAGGTCTTGCCGGCAGCAGAAGGTGCGTTTACAATGCAGTCAAACTGCTCGAGTGTTCCTGAAAAATCCACCCAAAAACACACACCAATGGCAGAAGGTAGGAGCGGGAGAGATTCCTGGTCAGCCGTGTGATGGGAGGAATGTTGGAGACCTTTCCCAACACTGTCCATAATTCCAGGCTATAACATGCATGTTGCCACAGCAACTCAGGCTCCTGGAGTGATCTGTAATAACTGAGCACAGAGCAGTGATCAAACCTGCGTATGTGTGACTCAGTTTGTGCATCGATTAACTGCATACTAGCTCTGTTCCAACTTTAAACGAGGTTAGAATTGTTCTTACGCTCTGCTGGCCTGAGATGGGATTAAGCTTTGAGATAAATCACCCATTTTACACTGAAACCAAGCCAACACTGAATTCAAAGGTGTCATTTAACTGGACACTTTCCCCATATTGTTGGCCACACTGTGGAATTTCCCGATTTCTCTCCAGGTTCCTCAGTGACTCAGAACCGAGACATTTCTCAGGATAATCCTTGGCTATAAAGCCTGGGCTTAGTCACAAGCCTCGTGACGGATAGACTCCCGGTCCACTAAACCTTTGGAACTCAGTAAAGTGTTTCGCCTTTCTGTTAAAGGATAACTCCATTCATGCATTTAAAACCTTGTTTTCTCCCTCCGTCACCGACACACAGGGACAGCTACAAGGTGCACTGCAGCAACTCACCAAAGTTTACTAATCTTTTCTGCAACTTAATAAACTTCCTCCTTCAATACCATCTTTAACTTCTCTTATTAGCCACGGTTGGACCAGGACGGCACGGGGGCACTACTGCCTCACAGCGCCAGGGACCCAGGTTCAATTCCGGCGTTGAGTGACTGTCTGCGGAGTCTGCACGTTCTCCCCGTGCCTGCGTGGGTTTCCTCCGGGTGCTCCGGTTTCCTCCCACGGTCTGAAAGACGTGCTGGTTAGGGGCATTGGCCGTGCTAAATTCTCCCTCAGTCTACCCGAACAGGAGTGTGACGATAGGGGACTTTCACAGTAACTTCATTGCGGTGTTAATGTAAGTCTAGAATCATAGAATCCCTACAATACAGAAGGAGACCATTCGGCCCATCGAGTCTGTACGGACCACAATCCCACCCAGGCCCCATACCCTGCTAATCCCCCTGACACTAAGGGGCAATTTCAGCATGGCCAATGCACCTAACCAGCGCATCTTTGGAGTGTGGGAGGAAACCGGAGCACCCGGAGAAAACCCACGCAGACACGGGGAGAATGTGCAAACTGCACACAGACAGTGACCCGAGCCTGGAATTGAACCCGGGTCCCTGGCGCTGTGAGGCAGCAGTGCTAACCACTGTGCCACCCACTTGATTCGTGACTTTTATTTATTTTGCCGTGCTGCCTACTTGTGACACCAATAAAATAAACTTTAAACTTTATCTTTCCTATTGGGTATTCAGCCTTAATCAATTGCATATTCATTGTGAATGATCAATTAATTCTTTAAATGCTCGCCATTGCTTAACAGCCAGCGAGCGGATCATTCAATCCAGTTTTCCCAATCTGCTTGGCCAACTCTCTCCTCAATGTAGTTTGGAAAACCAAAGCTTCAGTTTTAGCAAATTGACAAATTTCTCGCCTTTCCAACACAAATACCATTAATACCATGGCTGAGATCTGACTGCCATTTGAGGCTTGGCTGCTCCAATGAGCGAGGCTGTTTGGAACAGTCACTGGTGTTTGACGGTCAAAATGAAATTTTGCAGTGTGTTGGGATCTAACGCCAATTTTGGTTCTGCAGTCTGCCTCTTTGATTCAGGGGTTTGTGCGTGCTTGTGATCCTCATCTCATCAATGATATTAACGTATACATCCCTTCAATTAATCCAGGAAGTTCTTGCGCTGTTTGTGGCAGTATTCTCCATTCTCTCCAGTGCTCTGTGATATTTGTATTAGTCCTGTTGGATATTTCTGCTGTTTCGTTACTGAAGGGATGGAACTGCAGGAAAATGGACTGTTTTTGAGTGTTTGGCCCAATTGGCCTTTCAATATCTGCCTTTAGCAATCGCCTTTGGGTGGATTTTTATGAGTTTTCTTTATTTGTTTCATGGGATGTGGGTGGCGCTGGCTGGGCCAGCACTTGTTGCCCATCCCTGAGGGCACTTAAGAGTCAACCACATTGCTGTGGGTCTGGAGTCACATGTAGGTCTGAAAGACATGCTGGTTAGGGCGCATTGACCCGAACAGGCGCTGGAGCGTGGCGACTAGGGGAATTTCACAGTAACTTCATTACAGTGTTAATGTAAGCCTTACTTGTGACTAATAAATAAACTTTTTTTTTAGGTCAGACCAGGTAAGGACGGCAGATTTCCTTCCCTAAAAGGACATTAGTGAACCAGATGGGTTTTTCGGACAATCGACAATAGTTTTATAGTCATCATTAGACTTAATTAGTGAGATTTGAACCTGGGGAGGCGATGGCTTGTAGTATTATCGCTAGACTATTAATCCAGAAACTCAGCTAATGCTTTGGGGACCCGGGTTCGAATCCGGGTGGAATTTGAATTCAATAAAAATCTGGAATTAAAAGTATTGATGACCATGGAACCATTGTTGTAAAACCCCGTCTGCTTCACTAATGTCCTTTGGTGAGAATATCACAACTTCACCACCTCCCCTAAAATGATGTGTGTAAGTATTATCTAATCATCTTTAAATAAGGGAGCATATACTTGCTCTCACTGATCTGTACGTCAAAGAAAATAAGGTCCTGTTGTTTTAAGTCAACACATTCCAGCTTTGTAACTTGTCCGATGTTTCCCGTCTGATTTGAGGAATTTCAACTTCCCAACTTTGAACTTCTCTTCTTCAGAATTCCTCCGTGTCCTCACCCCCTCCTTGTCTTTAAAGTTTATTGATTAGTGTCACAAGTAAGGCTCACATTAACACTGCAATGAAGTTACTGTGAAATTCCCCTAGTCGCCACACTCCGGTGCATGTTCGGGTCAATGCACCCTAACCAGCACGTCTTTCGGACTGTGGGAGGAAACCGGAGCACCCGGAGGAAACCCACGCAGACACGGGGAGAATGTGCTGACTCTCCTTAGACAGTGACCCAAGCCGGGAATCGAACTCGGGTCTCTGGCGCTGTAAGGCAGCAGTGCTAATCGCTGTGCCATGCTGTGACGTAAGGGAGGACTGCGAGGTAGAAAAGCGGAGAGCTTTCGGGAGGGAATTCCAGAGTTGGGGCCTTGGCACCTGTTGGCACGGCCGCCAATGGTGGGGGTGATTAAAGTGGGCAATGCGCAGGCGGGCGGAAATAACAGGAGCACGGATATCTCAGTGGGGTTGTGGGGCTGGAGGAGATTACAGAGAAAGGTAGGAGGACAGCAAAGTCATGGAGGGATCTGCAAACAAGGATGAGGATTTTAAAACAGAGGCAGGTCAGCGAGGACGGGGATGATGGGTGAATGAATTTGGGCACAGGCAGCAGAATGTCGAACCATCTCATATTCATAGAAGGTACAAGATGAGACATCAGCCAGGGGAGTGGTGGACTGGTTATGACAGAGTGCTCTTCTTCCTCACATAGAACAATTAAACCTCCTCTAAAAATATCCCACATCAATGTCACACCTTAATCAACCTCAGCCCATGGAAGCGGGCTGTCAAAACCGACCCTACAGTGATTGCTGTCTTCATAAATCCCCTTCCTTCCCTTCAAAAATATCAACTCGCCATCTGTTCCGATGGCTGGGATCCACCGAAGGCTAAAGCTAGCCCCAGAATGGAGGAAAGACTTGCATTTCTATAGCGCCTTTCATCTGAAAGAGATTTACGGCCAGTGAAAGCCTTCTGAAGCGTCACGACGCAGGAAATGTGGCAGCCCATTTCTGCACAGCAAGATCCCACAAACAGCAATGTGATCACGACCGGCTCTGCTTCTGTGATACTGATTGAGGTTTAATTGTTGGTCAGGACACCACTGAGAACCCCCACCCCCACCCCAACCCCATGCTCTTCAACACAATATTGCCGTGGGAGCTTTGGCATCTAACTGTGGCACGGTGGCACAGTGGTTAGCACTGCTGCCTCACAGCGCCAGGGACCCGGGTTCAATTCCAGCCTTGGGTCACTGTCTGTGTGGAGTTTGCACATTCTCCCCGTGTTTGGGTTTCCTCAGGGTGCTCCAGTTTCCTCCACAGTCCAAAGGTGTGTGGATTAGGTGGATTGGCCATGCTAAATTGCCCCTTAGTATCAGGGGGATGTCGGGGGGATTAACTAGGGTAAATATATGGGGTTACGGGAGTAGGGCCTGGGTGGGATTGAGGTTGGTGCAGACTCGATGGGCCAAATGGCCTCCTTCTGCACTGTAGGGATTCTATGATTTCGTGAACTGGGAGAGCAGAGGGCGCGCAGGGGGAGGGGGGGAACCAAGATTCAGCTTCTGACCTGAAAGATGGCACCTTGGACATGGCAACACAGCCACAGTGTTGTGCGGGGAGAGTTAGCCTCAGTCCGTGGAGTGGGATTATGACTATACGACCGACTGAGTGAGGGCTGGAAGCGTTAAGCAGCAAGAACCGTGCCTGACAGCTGTGGAAGATGCTCAGCGCCATGGAGAGAGAGTTGCTGCACGATGTCCCTTAGCTCGGTAGGAGGGACAGCTATTGGCTTCCTACAGTACAGACTCCCTTTACCTGCCGACAGTAGAGTCTGTTACTGTGATCCTCACAGGTTAGAGGGAATTAGCCGGTGGCTCTCACTCATCGCAATCTCAGCGAAACAAGCACCTGGAAAGACCATGTCGAATTTTGACTTGTCATTGAGGGGAAAGCAATTTAATTAATCTCCTGAGAGGGGATAATAATCACAAGTAAACCTTTCAACAAGTCTCTGCTTCCCAAGTAATCAAGTGTGAACTCCGGGATATTAATTTGGCAATTGCAAGCTACATCTCTGGAAGCGTTCCTTATTGGTATCTAGGTGTTCCTGGCAAGGTGACTTTCAGTGCTCGTCCCTCGAGAAAGATTAAGATAAAGTTTAAAGTTTATGTATTAGCAGGCTTACATTAACACCGCAATGAAATTAGTGTGAAAATCCCCTAGTCGCCACACTCTGGCACCTGTTCGGGTACACTGAGGGAGAATTTAGCATGGCCAATGCACCCTAACCAGCACGTCTTTCAGACTGTGGGAGGAAACCAGAGCACCCGGAGGAAACCCTCGCAGACACGGGGAGAATGTGCAAACTCCACATAGACAGTGACCCACACCAGGAATCAAACCCGGGTCCCTGGTGCTGTTCATAAGTTCAGAAGATATAGGAACAGAATTAGGCCATTCGGTCCATCGAGTCTGCCCTGCCATTCGATCATGGTTGATATGATTCTCATCCCCATTCTCCTGCCTTCTCCCCGTAACCCTTCAACCCAATTAAAAATCTGTCTAACACCTCCTTAAAGTTACTCACTGTCCCAGCATCCACTGCACCTTGGGATAGCGAATTCCACAGATTCACAACCCTTTGGGAGAAGTAGTTTCTCCTCAACTCTGTTTGAAATTTTTTACTCCTTATCCTAAGACTATGACCTAGAGTCATAGAGGTTTACAGCATGGAAACAGGCCCTTCGACCCAACTTGTCCATGCCGCCCTTTTTTTTAAACCCCTAAGCTAATCCCAATTGCCCGCATTTGGCCCATATCCCTCTATACCCATCGTACCCATGTAACTGTCTAAATGCTTTTTAAAAGATAAAATTGTACCCGCCTCTACTACTACCTCTGGCAGCTTGTTCCAGACACTCACCACTCTGTGTGAAACAATTGCCCCTCTGGACACTTTTGTATCTCTCCCCTCTCACCTTAAACCTATGCCCTCTAGTTTTAGACTCCCCTACCTTTGGGAAAAGATATTGACTATCTAGCTGATCTGTGCCCCTCATTATTTTATAGACCTCTATAAGATCACCCCTCACCCCCCCTCCTACACTCCAGAGAAAAAAGTCCCAGTCTATTCAGCCTCTCCTTATAACTCAATCCATCAAGTCCCGGTAGCATCCTAGTAAATCTTTTCTGCACTCTTTCTAGTTTAATAATATCCTTTCTATAATAGGGTGACCAGAATTGCACACAGTATTCCAAGTGTGGCCTTACCAATGTCTTGTACAACTTCAACAAGACATCCCAACTCCTGTATTCAATGTTCTGACCGATGAAACCAAGCATGCCGAATGCCTTCTTCACCACTCTGTCCACCTGTGACTCCAGTTTCAAGGAGCTATGAACATGTACCCCTAGATCTCTTTGTCCTGTAACTCTCCCCAACGCCCTACCATTAACTGAGTAAGTCCTGCCCTGGTTCAATCTACCAAAATGCATCACCTCGCATTTGTCTAAATTAAACTCCATCTGCCATTCATCAGCCCACTGGCCTGATCTGGACCTCTCGTCCTAGAATGTCCCACAAGAGGAAGCATCCTCTCCACGTCTACTTTATCCAGACCTTTTATCATCTTGTACACCTCAATTTGATCTCCCCTCATTCTTCTAAATTCCAGAGAGTATCGGCCTAAACTGTTCAATCTCTTCATACGACAAACCCCTCATCTCTGGAATCAATCTAGTGAACCTCCTCTGAACTGCCTCCAATGCCACTGCATCTTTCCTCAAATAAGGGGAGGTGAGGCAGCAGTGCCACCGTGCCACTGTGCTACCGTGCCACCCCTGGTGCTGTTCCTCGAACATCTGCACCCCTTGTGATGATAATGTTCTCCCAGTGGTGGTTTTGGACAATATTTTTCAGGATATTGGCCCAGCGGTGATGAAGAAACCAGATTTGAAGTACCCAGTCAGCTTGCAAAACCTGAAACGTTGACTGTCTGCTGAGATTCTGCGATTGGGCTGCACTTTCTGAACAATCCTGAGTGTGCTGACGGTTACACTAAACCACCAGTGTGAGATAATCAGCCAAGGCTGTAACGTGGCTCATTCACGCTTGCTAGAAACAACACACATTCAGGGACAGGGTCCGTTCTCTACAAACAAGCGGAGTATGCTCACGGGGGCGATTCTCCAGCACCGCGTGTCCCGCCGCCAATCACGTTACGGCCAGAGAATCAACTGAGATGAGCAAAATAAATCAATGAGTGAAAGTCAGGATGGTGAGTGACTGGGAGGGGAAATTCCAGGTGCTGCTGTTCCCAGGTATCTGCTGTTCTTGTCCTTCTAGATGATAGAGGTCACTGGTATGGAAGGTGCTGCCGAAGGAGGCTTGGTGAGTTGCTGCAATGCATCTTGTAGATGGTACACACGGCTGCCACTGTGCGTTGGTGGTGGAGGGAGTGGTTGTTTGTGGATGGGGTGCCAATCAAGCGGGGCTGCTTTGTCCTGGATGGTGTCGAGTTTCCTGAGTGTTGTTGGAGCTGCACCCATCCAGGCAAGTGGAGAATGCTTAACGGGTGTTGCAAAATAGTGAAGATTAAAAAGACGGTCGGTGATTGGTGGAGGAACGCAGTGTTGGGGAGGGTTTGAGGATGAAAAGCCATTTGTTGCATTGAGGATTCAGGAGAAATCTCTTCACTCAGAGAGTGGTGAGAATGTGGAACTCACATGGAGTGCTTGAGGTGAACAGTCTGAATAAGAACAAAGAACAATACAGCACAGGAACAGGCCCTTCGGCCCTCCAAGCCCGTGCCGCTCCCTGGTCCAAACTAGACCATTCTTTTGCATCCCTCCATTCCCACTCCGTTCATATAGCTATCTAGATAAGTCTTAAACGTTCCCAGTGTGTCCGCCTCCACCACCTTGCCTGGCAGCGCATTCCAGGCCCCCACCACCCTCTGCGTAAAATACGTCCTTCTGATATCCGTGTTAAACCTCCCCCCCCTCACCTTGAACCTATGACCCCTCGTGAACGTCACCACCGACCTGGGGAAAAGCTTCCCAGCGTTCTGGATGTATTTAAGGGGAATGTAGATAAATCATAGAATCCCTACAGTGCAGGAGAAGGCCATTCGGCCCATCGAGTCTGCACCAACCCTCCGACAGAGGATCCCACCCAGGCCCTATCCCCGGAATCCCACATACTTACTCCGCTAAAGTTAAAATTTATCTATTTGTCACAAGTAGGCTTACATTCACACAGCAATGAAGTTACTGTGAGAATCCCCTAGTCGCCACACTCCGGCGCTTGTTCGGGTACACTGAGGGAGAATTTAGCACGGCCAATGCTCCTAACCAGCACGTGTTTCAGACAGTGAGAGGAAACCGGAGCACCCGGAGGAAACCCACGCAGACACGGGGAGAACGTGCAGACTCCGCACAGACAGTCACCCGAGGCTGGAATTGAACTCGGGTCCCTGTGCTGTGAGGCAGCAGTGCCAACCACTGTGCCACGATAAACAGATGAGGCAGAAAGGAATTGTAGTTTATGTAGGTGGCGTGAGATTAAAATGGGTGATGGAAACTCATGTGGGGCATGGAGACCAGCAGAAACCAGATGGGCCGAAGGGTCTCTTCCTGTGCTGTAAAATTCGACAAGACAAGCCCTGTTGATGTATAATTACTGTATCCTGCAATTCACCCAATATAAAATAAAACAATTACATCCCAGACCAAAAACAGCAGTTCAGAGGACTCCTTTGGAAATAAAATCAGTAAAAGTAGCAGCATTGGGTTCATAAGACCATAAGAAGAGCAAAGTACAAGATCAAATCTCTGTATTTTAGGATTGGGAGGCCGGGAGAAGTTACATACAAATTGAAAAAGGCCTTGCTTTGACCACACTTGGAGTGCTGAGTGCAATCCTGATCTCTTTATTATCCAACCAGTACAGAAAGTGAATGAAAGATTTACAAGGATGAGGCCAGAACTGAGAGGGTATAACAATCAGCAGGCAGTGAATAGACTAGGATTTCTTTCTCTGGAATAGAGGAGGCTGAGGGTTACATGATTTGATTTATTATTGTCACATGTATCAGTATACACTGAAAAGTATTGTTTCTTGCACGCTATACAGATAAACCATACCTTTTATCATAGATCATAGAAACCCTACAGTGCAGAAGGAGGCCATTCGGCCCATTGAGTCTGCACCGACCACAATCCCACCCAGGCCCTACCCCCACATATTTTACACACTAATCCCTCTAACCTACACATCCCAGGACTCTAAGGGGCAATTTTTTAACCTGGCCAATCAACCTAACCCGCACATCTTTGGACTGTGGGAGGAAACCGGAGCACCCGGAGGAAACCCACGCAGACACGAGGAGAATGTGCAAACTCCACACAGACAGTGACCCGAGCCGGGATTCGAACCCGGGACCCTGGAGCTGTGAAGCAGCAGTGCTAACCACTGTGCTACCGTGTCGTTAGAGTACATAGGGGAGAAGGAAAGGACAGGGTGCAGAATATAGCGTTATAATCATAGCTATGGTGTAGAGAAAGATTAGCTTAATATATGTTCTGGTCGCCACACTACCAGAAGGACGTGGAGGCTTTAGACAGAGTGCAGAGAAGGTTTACCAGGATGTTGCCTGGTATGGAGGGTCTTAGCTATGAGGAGAGATTGGGTAAACTGGGGCTGTTCTCCCTGGAAAGATGGAGAATGAGGGGAGATCTAATAGAGGTGTACAAAATTATGATGGGTACAGATAGGGTGAACAGTGGGAAGCTTTTTCCCAGGTCGGAGGTGACGGTCACGAGGGGTCACGGGCTCAAGGTGAGAGGGGCGAAGTATAACTCAGACATCAGAGGGACGTTTTTTACACAGAGGGTGGTGGGGGCCTGGAATGCGCTGCCAAGTAGGGTGGTGGAGGCAGGCACGCTGACATCGTTTAAGACTTACCTGGATAGTCACATGAGCAGCCTGGGAATGGAGGGATACAAACGATTGGTCTAGTTGGACCAATGAGCGGCACAGGCTTGGAGGGCCGAAGGGCCTGTTTCCTGTGCTGTACTGTTCTTTGTTCTTGTTCTTTATATGGTAGGTCTGTTCAAAAAGGGCAGCATGGTAGCACAGTGGTTAGCACTCACAGCGCGAGGGACCTGGGTTCGATTCCCGGCTTGGGTCACTGTCTGTGTGGAGTTTGCACGTTCTCCCCGTGTCTGTGTGGGTTTCCTCCAGGTGCTCTGGTGTCCTCCCACAGTCCAAAGATGTGCGGGTTAGGCGGATTGGCCGTGCTAAATTGCCCCTTAGGTTCAAGGTGATTAGCAGGGTAAATACGTGGAATAACGGGGATAGGGCCTGAGTGGCAATGTTTTTGGTGCAGACTCGATGGGCTGAATGGACTACTTCTACACTGAATGGATTCTATGATTCTATGAAAAGTCTGACAGCAGCAGGGAAGAAGCTGTTCTTGAGTCGATTGGTCCGTGACCTCAGACTTTTGTATCTTTTTCCCAACGGGAGAAGGTGGAAGATCTGTTGGAGATTCTCAAAATTAGAAAGTTTTGACAGGATCGACAAACAGATGTTTCCACTTGTAGGTAGCAACCAAAAATTAGCAGTCATAAATACAAGATCGCCACTAATAAATCCAATGAGGCTTAGATACAGAGTAAAGCTCCCTCCACACTGTCCCTCATCAAACACTCCCAGGACAGGTACAGCACGGGGTTAGATACAGAGTAAAGCTCCCTCCACACTGTCCCTCATCAAACACTCCCAGGACAGGTACAGCACGGGGTTAGATACAGAGTCCAGCTCCCTCTACACTGTCCCTCATCAAACACTCCCAGGACAGGTACAGCACGGGGTTAGATACAGAGTAAAGCTCCCTCCACACTGTCCCTCATCAAACACTCCCAGGACAGGTACAGCACAGGGTTAGATACAGAGTAAAGCTCCCTCCACACTGTCCCTCATCAAACACTCCCAGGACAGGTACAGCACAGGGTTAGATACAGAGTAAAGCTCCCTCTACACTGTCCCTCATCAAACACTCCCAGGACAGGTACAGCACAGGGTTAGATACAGAGTAAAGCTCCCTCCACACTGTCCCTCATCAAACACTCCCAGGACAGGTACAGCACGGGGTTAGATACAGAGTAAAGCTCCCTCCACACTGTTCCCATCAAACACTCCGGAATGGGGGTGGGTGTGGGCTTGGATGGGGGACAGATGCTAGCATAGGCCGAGTATTACTGTGTGCTGTAGAAATATCTTGCAGTCTTGTTGCTCTATGGTCAAACTACACTGCTGACATCTCTCTATTTGAATGAGGCCAGTTTGAACCTTCCTAGTTCCTGTACAGCAGCGACCATGACATGAACTAGGACAGCTTTAAGTTTTTATTTTATTTTATTAGTGTCACAAGTAGGCTTACATTAACACTGCAATGAAGTTACGTGAAAATCCCCCGAGTTGCTACACTCTGGCGCCTGTTAGGGTACACTGAGGGAGAATTTAGCATGGCCAGTGCACCTAACTTTTGGACTGTGGGAGGGAAACCAGAGCATCCGGAGGAAACCCACGCAGACACGGGGAGAACGTGCAGACTCCACACAGACAGTGACCCAAGCCGGGAATTGAACCCAGGTCCCTGGTGCTGTGAACCACTTAGGAATATATCAAAGAACAAAGAAAATTACAGCACAGGAACAGGCCCTTCGGCCCTCCAAGCCTGCACTGACCATGCTGCCCAACTGAACTAAAACCCCCTACCCTTCCGGGGACCATATCCCTCTATTCCCATCCTATTCATGTATTTGTCCAGATGCCCCTTAAAAGTCACTGTCATATCGGCCGTTCCTTCACTGTCGCTGGGTCAAAATCCTGGCACTCCCTCCCTAACAGCACTGTGGATGTACCTACACCACATGGACTGCAGCGATTCAAGAAGGCAGCTCACCACCACCTTCTCAAGGGGCAATTAGGGATGGGCAATAAATGCTGGTCCAGCCAGCAATGCCCACGTTCCATGAAGGAATAAAAAGGATAAGAAGTGTACTGAACAAAGGCTCCATACTGAGGGTGCAGCAAGTCTGAAGTCAGAACTAATTACCCTAATCCTCCAGAAATGTGTACCCATTCCAGAAAGCGGATCGGGATAGGACGACACAGAACAAGTGTTACTGTTATATGTTAAATTATACATGATGCATTATTAATGGATTCCAATTACCAAAAATAAACAGATCACATTATTTCACGGCCTGCCACCTACTCCCTCAACAAATTACCGACTTAGTTTCTGCTTTAAAAAAAAAATCGCAAATTGAATCCAAGCGGCTGTTGTTGAGTAGCTGGGAGATGATGAACTGTGCTTCGGATTGTCACTGGCTAACACTTTCACCTCTGACTCAGAAGCTCAGAGATTTATCGTCCCACTCCAGAGATCTGAACACACAAGCCCATTGACTCCCCGAGCAGTACTGAGGGAGCGCCGCACTGTCAGAGGGTCAGTGCCGAGGGAGTGCCGCACTGTCAGAGGGTCAGTGCCGAGGGAGTGCCGCACTGTCAGAGGGTCAGTACTGAGGGAGTGCCGCACTGTCAGAGGGTCAGTACTGAGGGAGTGCCGCACTGTCAGAGGGTCAGTGCTGAGGGAGTGCCGCACTGTCAGAGGGTCAGTACTGACGGAGTGCCGCTCTGTCAGAGGGTCAGTACTGAGGGAGTGCTGCACTGTCAGAAGGTCAGTACTGAGGGAGTGCCGCACTGTCAGAGGGTCAGTACTGAGGGAGTGCCGCACTGTCAGAGGGTTAGTACTGAGGGAGTGCTGCACTGTCAGAGGGTCAGTGCTGAGGGAGTGCTGCACAGTCAGTGGGTCAGTGCTGAGGGAGTGCCACACTGTCAGTGGGTCAGTACTGAGGGAGTGCTGCACAGTCAGTGGGTCAGTGCTGAGGGAGTGCCACACTGTCAGTGGGTCAGTACTGAGGGAGTGCCGCACTGTCAGAGGGTCAGTACAGAGGGAGTGCCGCACTGTCAGAGGGTCAGTACTGAGGGAGTGCTGCACTGTCAGAGGGTCAGTACTGAGGGAGTGCCGCACTGTCAGAGGGTCAATGCTGAGGGAGTGCCGCACTGTCAGAGGGTCAGTACTGAGGGAGTGCTGCACTGTCAGAGGGTCAGTACTGAGGGAGTGCCGCACTGTCAGAGGGTCAGTGCTGAGGGAGTGCCGCACTGTCAGAGGGTCAGTACTGAGGGAGTGCTGCACTTCAGAGGGTCAGTGCTGAGGGAGTGCTGCACTGTCAGGGGGTCAGTACTGAGGGAGTGCCGCACTGTCAGAGGGTCAGTACTGAGGGAGTGCCGCACTGTCAGAGGATCAGTTGGTTAGCTGTTTGGTTCGCAAATCAACTCTGATTGGCTGAGGTGTTGCCATGGAGAGAGCAACAGGGAACTATTGGCTCCCTGAGCTCCAGGTAATTAAAAAAGGAGCAAGGCTTGAAAATACAATTCTTGATTTATTTTGTTGCTTCCTTGGAGTTGATAGTAAGACAATCAGCATCTTTCAACCTGGTGTATACACTGCTGTGAATGTTTAGAATTTGGTATTCTTGTCTTTGTCGTGATGAGTGTGAGATGAAAAGTTTTGGCAGGATATCTCTTTTTAGTAATATTCACAGATTGATTTCTGATAAAAGGTGTAATCCTCTACCCCCACCCCGCCTCCACGGCGCCTTTATTGGGGATCTTACCTGAAGGGGAACTGATGACTGGACCCCGCCTCCCTCTCCCCCGGCACAAGTGTGGCATTGGTCAATGGCACCAATGTGTGAGAAGTTGTGAATGGGTCAATTATGTATCTTCCAGAGCACCCTCTCCCCTTGAAATAAGCTGGCAGATGCTGGCAGCTGGAGTGCCAACCTCTTCGGAGACTTATGCTTGCGTCCACAATCTCCTTCTTTCTGGTCAAGGCCACTGCCAGTGGTGGCCTTGCTCTGAGGGCTGCTGCCATCACGGTGCCCACGCACGTGGGAAAGCTCTGGGATGTACCCCCTTTCAAATGTCCCCTTCATTCTCTGGCCGTGCCGGCTGGATGAGAGCTCGTCTCCTGTTTGAAACATTCTTGCTGTGGGAAAATGACGCTGTACTGCTGAACTGTGTCACTCAATGCTCAATCCCTTCTCTGAGGAAGGATGTTCCTGCTCTCGAGGGAGTGCAGCGAAGGTTTACCAGGCTGATTCCGGGGATGGCGGGACTGATGTATGAGGAGAGATTGACTAGGTTAGGATTGTTTTCGCTGGAGTTCAGACAACTGGCGGGGGATCTCATAGAGACTTATAAAATTCTAACAGGACTAGACAGGGTAGATACAGTAAGTAGTCTCACAACACCAGATTAAAGCCCAACAGGTTTATTTGGTAGCACGAGCTTTCGGAGCGCTGTTCCTTCATCAGGTGAGTGCCTGATGAAGGAGCAGTGCTCCAAAAGTTCGTGGTACCAAATAAACCTGTTGGACTTTGACCTGGTGTTGTGAGACTACTGACTGTGCCCACCCCAGTCCAACCCCGGCACCTCCACATCATAGACAGGGTAGATGCAGGGAGGATGTTCCCGATGGTGAGGGAGTCCAGAACCAGGGGTCACAGTCTGAGGATTCAGGGTAGACCATTTAGGACGGAGATGGGAAGACATTTCTTCACCCAAAGAGTGGTGAGTCTGTGGAATTCATTACCACAGGAAGTAGTTGATGCCAAAACATTGAATGTATTCAAGAGGCGGCTGGATAGAAGCACTCGGGGGGAATGGGATCAAAGGTTATGGGGAGAAAGCAGGATTAGGCTATTGAGTTGGATGATCAGTCATGATCGTAATGAATTGCGGAGCAGGCTCGAAGGGCCGAATGGCCTCCTCCTGCTCCTATCTTCTATGTTTCTATGTTTAACTGTTTTAGTTTCCAGGGTTGAGCTGTAAATGAAAATTACATTTGTGGGTAAGATCAGTTGCTGAATTTCGAAAGGAAACCTCAGGGTTGAAGGTACTAACGTAACCCAATCAGGCATCAGGTTTCTGGGAATTAGGGTTTGCGTAGCCGGCTTCCTGACAGAAACCTGCAGGCTCTTGCCTTCACCTTCAAATCATGAGACAGAGAAATCAAACTCCCTCTGTGCTCTCAATTATACAGTAAAACAGCACAAGGAGCAGAAGTCTTCAGTAATTCACTCCCAGTGGAAGGTTCTTCACACTGTTTTCACCGTTGGATATGCTGACAGCAGCAGTCCCACCGTCCTCCTGGTAAGCTGTCAAAAGTTGCTCTCGCACTGTGAGCTGGAGGGCATTGCCCCCCCAGCCGACCCTCGGGGGGTAATGGGGGTGGGGGAAAGAAAGGAGGGGGCGCCTTCGAATTCACCAATGAGGGAATCTTTTGGTGCATGCTTAATGCACCGGCTAGATGGAGCAAAGAGAAAGAGAGAGGGACAGAGAGAGAATGAGAGAGAGAGGCAGCATCACAGAGAGAGAAACAGAGACAAAGACAGAGAGAGAGAGAGAGCGACAGAGAGACAGAGAGAGAGGCAGCAACACAGAGAGAGAAACAGACACAAAGACAGAGAGAGAGCTACAGAGAGAGAATGAGAGAGAGAGGCAGCAACACAGAGAGAGAAACAGAGACAAAGATAGAGAGAGAGAGTGACAGAGAGAGACAGCAACAGAAAGAGAGAGAGTTACTAAGAGACAGACAGAGAGACGGAGAGAAACAGAGATGGGGAAACAGATAGGAAGTGAAACATAAGGAGAGACAGGGAGACTGAGAGTGAGAGAGAGAGAGACAGAGAGAAACACGGAGACAGGCAGACAGACTGAGAGAGAGACAGAGAGAGAGACATGGAGACAGAGAGAGAGAGAGAAACAGGGAGAGAGAGAGAGACAGAAAGACAGAGAGAAACAGAGAGAGAAAGAGACGGGGAGATAGAGGGAGAGAGACAGAGAGATGCAGAGAAAGAGGCAGAGAGAGGCAGAGAGAGAGACAGACAGACAGAGTGAGAGAGAGAGAGAGACAGAGAGAGGCAGAGAGACAGAGAGAGAGAGACATGGAGACAGAGAGAGAGAGAGAGAAACAGGGAGAGAGAGACATGGAGACAGACTGAGAGAAACAGAGAGGGAAAGAGACGGGGAGATAGAGGGAGAGAGAAACAGAGAGAGAAAGAGACGAGGAAATAGAGGGAGAGAGACAGAGAGAGGCAGAGAGAGAGAGGGGCAGCAACACAGCGAGAGAGAGAGACAGAGAGAAAGAGACATGGAGACAGAGAGACAGAGACAGCAACACAGAGAGAGAAAGAGAGACAGACAGATCGAGTGAGAGAGAGGGACAGAGAGAGTGAGGGAGAGGCAGAGAGAGAGGCAAAGAGAGAGGCAGAGAGAGACGGAGAGAGAGAGGCAGGAAGAGACAGCGAGGCAGAGAGTGAGGCAGTGAGTATTGTGCTAATCTAGAAATGGTGTCCATGCTCACACTGGCAGGAACTGCTGGACTCGAGGCAGCTAATTCAATAAGTTGTGCAGCTGCACAAACAGGCGAGTGTCTGCGCACACACACTTCAATTCTTCTTTTCACAACCCACTGCAAAACATTCCTGAGTGCTAGCTTCCATCTGGATAATCAGCAAACACTTAATGTCCAACCCATTCAATTTCACCTGAATTTATGGGGACCTGAATATGAACATGTGACAAAACAGTAACTGCTCAGTGCTGTAGACTGTGTGGTGTGTGACTGCACACTGATCAGAGGCGGTTAGCTGCTCCTGTACATTACACTTCCCTCACTGACTTAATTCTGGAACTGGACTGCCGTATCCAGCAAACAAGTAACACATTGTGTAAGGTCGGGCAAACTCTACCTTCAGTAAGCGTTACATTAGGAGCTCAAACCCTGTTTTTCCATCTGAGTTTTCCAGTTACACGTTGTGTTCTTTACAGCAGCTGTGTGATCCTGGTTTTATTCCTATATACCCACGACAAATAAATCTTCGCAAAATCATTGTTGCAGTCATAGAATCATCGAATCCCTACAGTGCAGGAGGTCATTCAGCCCATCGAGCCTGCACTGACTCTCTGAAAGAACGCCCTCCCCGCCTTCTCCCCGTAACCCTGCGCATTTACCACGGCCAATCCCGGGGGAAACTCCACACAGTCACCCGAGGCCGGAATCGAACCCGGGTCCCTGGCGTTGTGAGGTGGCAGTGCTAACCCACTGTGCCACCGGGAATCGAACCCGGGTCCCTGGCGTTGTGAGGTAGCAGAGCTAACCCACTGTGCCACTGGGAATCGAACCCGGGTCCCTGGCGTTGTGAGGTGGCAGTGCTAACCCACTGTGCCACTGGGAATCGAACCCGGGTCCCTGGCAGTGTGAGGTGGCAGTGCTAACCCACTGTGCCACTCGGAATCGAACCCGGGTCCCTGGCGTTGTGAGGTGGCAGTGCTAACCCACTGTGCCACTGGGAATCGAACCCGGGTCCCGAGCGGTGTGAGGTGGCAGTGCTAACCTACTGTGCCACCGGGAATCGAACCCGGGTCCCTGGCGTTGTGAGGTATTGTGTGCCGCCCCTTTCATACTTCCATCTTTGTTTTCAAATTTTTTCCAAAGATGTGCGGGTTAGGTTGAGTGGCCATGCTAAATTGCCCCTGTGTGTCAGGGGGGGTTGTTAGCAGGGTAAATACGTGGGGTTACGGGGATAGGGCCTGGGTGGGATTGTGGTCTGTTCAAACTCGATGGGCCGAATGGACTCCTTCTGCACTGCAGGGATTCTATGATTCTATTCTCTGATACTTTGAATCCCTCCAACCGGCCCTGCCACCTCTCTATATCCGTAAACTCCCATAACCCTCCGTACTCCTCTAACACTAGCTTCCTCAGCAGCCCTGATTTTAGATTTCCACTCCATCTGACGAAGGAGCAGCACTCCGAAAGCTAATGGCATTTGCTACCAAATAAACCTGTTGGACTTTAACTGTTAAAACTCTTACTTTAATCGCTCCGCCATTGGTGGCCGTGTGCTTTCAGCTGCCCAGGCCCTGGAATTCCCTCCCTAAACCCCTCTGCCCCCCACTCTCTCCTCCGGCTTTAAGGTCCTTCTGAAACCCTGCCGCATTGACCAAGCTTTTGGCCGCCTGTCCAGATATCTCCTTGAGTGGCTCAAACGTCCAATTGATGTCAGATAATTGCCTCTGCAAAGCACCTTGGGACGTTTTCCCACATTAAAGGCAGTGCAGGAATGCAGTGGTTGTCATCAGCTTCCCTGAATTGCACTGTGTGAGTAACTCGATCTGGACTCAGCTGGTCAATTCCAGTCGGGTTCCACACAGTCTCTGTCAGCAGGGATTGAGCAATTTCAGGGGTGGCACAGTGGTTAGCGCTGCTGCCTCACAGCGCCAGGGTCCCGGGCGGTACGGTGGCACAGTGGTTAGCGCTGCTGCCTCACAGAGCCAGGGTCCCGGGGCAGCACGGTGGCACAGTGGCTAGCGCTGCTGCCTCACAGCGCCAGGGACCCGGGTTCAATTCCCGGCCTCGAGCCACTGTCTGCGTGGACTCTGCACGTTCTCCCCGTGTCTGCGTGGGTTTCCTCCGGGTGCACCGGTTTCCTCCCACATTCCAGAGACGTGCAGGTTCGTTGATTGGCCATGCTAAATTACCCCTTAGTGTCAGGGGGATTAGCATGGTAAATTAGGATTACGGGAAAGATAGAAACCAGAGCAGGAGGAGGCCATTCGGCCCTTCGAGCCTGCTCTGCCATTCATTTTGATCACGGCTGATCATCGAATTCAACATCCTGATACCACCTTCCCCCCATATCCCTCGATCCCTTTAGCCCCAAGAGCTATATCGAATTTCTTCTTGAAATCACACAACGTTTTGGCCTCAACTGCTTTCTATGGTAGCAATTCCATACATTCACCATCCTCTGGTTATCCTTATCCTCAAACTATGAGACCCCCTAGTTCTGGACTGCCCCACCATCAGGAATATTCTTTCTGAATCTACCCTGTCTCACCCTGTTAGAATTTTATAAGTTTCTATGAGATTCCCTCTCACTCTTCCACACTGCAGTGAATATAATCCTAACCGACTTAGTCTCTCCTCAGACCCGCCATCCCAGGAATCAGCCTGGTAAGTAGGGCCTGGGTGGGATTCTATGAGTATCATCCCGGATTGGTTCCCTTTCCTGTAGCAGACTGAAGAGTGACCCTGGCTGAGGGTTTGATAAAGTCACCTGAGACAAGGTGACTGTTTGTCTCCAGGCCTTTCTGGGTCTTGACCCCGACACTATGGCCTCTGGATCCGACCTCTGGGATGCGGCATCCTGATTGGTCATCTCTGCCGTCCAATTAAGGTCGGGCGACTCCAGGGAGGGTTGAAGACTGGAAAGGGACAAAGGTCCCTCTGGTGGTATTGTGGCCGGAATCCAGAGGCCCAGGATAATGTTCTGGGAACATGGCTTCAAACCCCACCACAGTGGCTGGTGTAGAATTTAAATTCAATTAATAAATCTGGAATATATATACACATTCATGGGACATGGGTGTCACTGGCTGGCCAGCATTTATTGCCCATCCCTAGTTGCCCTTGTTCAGAGGGCAGTTGAGAGTCAACCACATTGCTGTGGCTCTGGAGTCACATGTAGGCCAGACCGGGTAAGGATGGCAGATTTCCTTCCCTAAAGGACATTAGTTACCCAGATGGGTTTTTCCCACAATCGACAATGGTTTCATGGTCATCAGTAGATTCTTAATTCCAGATATTTTTTATTGAATTCAAATTCCACCATCTGCCGTGGCGGGATTCGAACCTGGGTCCCCAGAACATTAGCTGGGTTCCTGGATTGATGGTCTAGCGATAACACCACTAGGCCATCACCTAGTCTCAGTAACAGTGACCATGAAACTATAATCAACTGTTGTGAATTGTTGTTCACTAATGTCCCTTTAGGGAAGGAACTCTGCTGTCCTTACCTGGTCTGGCCTACGTGAGACTCCAGAGTCGCAGCAATGTGGTTGACTCTCAACTGCCCTCTGAACAAGGGCAACTAGGGATGGGCAATAAATGCTGGCCTTTGGCAGCGACACATATATCCTATAAAGATATTAAAAGCAGGTGGGAGGCCAGTGAGAATGGAAGGGAGACCCCTCTGGAGGCTGCTGCTGGGCTGGGGATCTAGACCATCTTCCCTGTGGCCTCATCATTGGAATCTGCTGGCCAATCCTGGCCCTGAGGCAGGGAGCTGTCTTCACTCTGCCACCATCCTCGGTCAATCATTATTGGCTAGCCGTCACTCTCATTCATCACCCAACTCCAAAGGAGTCATAGAGGTTACAGCATGGAAACAGGCCCTTCGGCCCAACTTGCCCATGCCGCCATTTTTTTAAAAATCCCTAAGCTAATCCCAATTGCCTGCGTTTGGCCCATATCCCTCTATACCCATCTTACCCATGTAACTATCTAAATGCCTCTACTACTACCTCTGGCAACTTCCAGGAGATTGAGTCATGTGTACACCAATCCTACATCATGTGTACACCAGCCCTACATCATGTGTACACCAGCCCTATGTCATGTGTACACCAGCCCTACATCATGTGTACACCAGCCCTACATCATGTGTACACCAGCCCTACATCATGTGTACACCAGCCCTACATCATGTGTACACCAGTCCTACGTCATGTGTACACCAGCCCTACATCATGTGTACACCAGCCCTATGTCATGTGTACACCAGCCCTGCATCATGTGTACACCAACCCTACGTCTTGTGTACACCAACCCTACATCATGTGTACACCATCCCTGCATCATGTGTACACCAGCCCTACATCATGTGTACACCAACCCTACATCTTGTGTACACCAGCCCTGCATCATGTGTACACCAACCCTACGTCTTGTGTACACCATCCCTGCATCATGTGTACACCAACCCTACGTCTTGTGTACACCATCCCTGCATCATGTGTACACCATCCCTGCATCATGTGTACACCATCCCTGCATCATGTGTACACCATCCCTGCATCATGTGTACACCATCCCTGCATCATGTGTACACCATCCCTGCATCATGTGTACACCAGCCCTGCATCATGTGTACACCAACCCTACGTCTTGTGTACACCAGCCCTGCATCATGTGTACACCAACCCTACGTCTTGTGTACACCAACCCTACGTCTTGTGTACACCAACCCTACGTCTTGTGTACACCATCCCTGCATCATGTGTACACCATCCCTGCATCATGTGTACACCAGCCCTACATCATGTGTACACCAACCCTACGTCTTGTGTACACCAACCCTACGTCTTGTGTACACCATCCCTGCATCATGTGTACACCAACCCTACGTCTTGTGTACACCAGCCCTATGTCATGTGTACACCATCCCTGCATCATGTGTACACCATCCCTGCATCATGTGTACACCATCCCTGCATCATGTGTACACCAACCCTACGTCTTGTGTACACCATCCCTGCATCATGTGTACACCAACCCTACGTCATGTGTACACCAGCCCTATGTCATGTGTACACCAGCCCTATGTCATGTGTACACCAACTGCTGAACCCAGAGGCTGATGCCCAATGTGCTGGAGTTCAAAACTGAAAGGTCGTAAATATCAGTGAATGGAATAAGAATTGTAAATCGAGTAAGAAACTCCAGAGAAACATCTTTACCCAGAGAGCGTTAGAATGTGGTTGATGCAAACAGTACACAGAAACCCAGACACACAGGCACACACACACACACACATATAGATACACGCACACACACACACGCGTATACACACACACACGCACGCACACACAGATACATGCAGACTCTGAGTCACACACTGCAACATATACACACACACACTCACACACACACAGACACACTTGCACACACACACACACACACAGATGCATGTACACACACAGACATTGAGACACACATTGACACGTGCACACCACCTACACGTATACACACTGACACATGCACACTGGCAGACACATATACACACACACATCAATGCATGCACAGACACACTGTGACACACACACACATACGCAGCACAGTTTAATCTGGGTTAACTGTGGGGTTGCTGAGGAGTCCGGGTCAGCGTTCACTGGATCCGTTTCCTCTCTTCACACTTTTCACGTTAACCTGGTGATTTAGTGTCTTGCATTAAGAACAATTCACCTGTCCCTGGTGTCTCTCTCTCTCTCTCTCGCCTGTTCTACCCCCCACACACCGCCCCCCCCCCCCGCCCCTCCCCCCAATTCCACGCCACCCCAGGGACCGAGGTGCAGAATGAAATAGTTCCACATATGGTGAAATCAGGTTGCTGGCTGCCTGCTGTGTGTGTGTGTGTGCTGAGGGGATACAGCTCCTGTAAAGCCCAGCTGCTTGTTGGAAGAGGTTTGAACATTAGTACACCTCAGTGTCTGCTCCTCTCCCCCTGCCAACTATTGGCTTCCGATGAAAAATCTGTCCACACGACAGCAATTTTCCGTTCCCCTCATTCCTCCTCTGCCGCTCGCTGTAGCAAGTTGAACATTTGGTCTCCCTTAACCTCAGAATAATCGAATTCTTCCATCTGCTGCCTTCCCAGTGGATACCCACAAGGTGCAGACTGTGTCACAGCACACGCTACAGCAAGGGTCTACCTGTCTCGCACAGACGGGGCAATAGAAATCTCTCGGAAGGCTTGATACAAAGAGGAGTGAAGTGTATTTATGGGACAGGGAGGCGGGGGGAAGCCGGCTGGCTGACGAACCGGCTGCGATGGACAGCCGCAGATTGGGGTGTTGGCCGAGTGTGTGAGGACAATGTTGGCAGCTGCCAGGTCCCGAAACAGTGCCAGGCAAGCGGTAGCCTCACAACGCACTGCCTCCAAAGCCACCTCTTCAACTCAAAGCTCTCTCCGTCACTTGTCCTGCGCATGCGTGGCGGGTTTGTCCAACAATATTGCCATGGTACTCGCTCCCCCATCCCCTGCTATCTATTTAAAGTTTATTTATTAGTGTCACAGTCGGCATACATTAAAACCGCAATGAATTTACTGTGAAAATCCCCTAGTCGCCACACTCTGGCGCCTGTTCGGGTACACTGAGGGAGAATTTAGCATGGCCAATGCCCCTAACCAGCACGTCTTTCAGGCTGTGGGAGGAAATCGGAGGAAACCCACGCAGACACGGGGAGAACGTACAAACTCCGCACAGACAGTGACCCAGGAATCGAACCTGGGTCCCTGGCGCTGTGAGGCAGCGGTGCTAACCACTGTGCCGCCCTTTCTGTCCCTTCTTTAACTCTGCCACCGTCTCGAGTAGACCTGACCATTTCCTTTCAACCCTTGGGCTGTGTGTGTGGGGGGGGGCAGATGGAAGTTTCACTGGACTAGCAGCCACAAGAGAAGCTGGCATGATGTTTAACGAGGGCAACCTGATCCGGGCAACGTGTAAACTGCAGAGAGTCACAGAGTCACACAGCACAGGAAAGGCCCTTCGGCCCATTGGGTCTGCACTGACAATAACTACCACTAAAGTCACGCTAACCTCATTTTCCTGTCCTTGAACAAAGAACAAAGAAAATTACAGCACAGGAACAGGCCCTTCGGCCCTCCAAGCCTGTACCGACCATGCTGCCCGACTGAACTAAAACCCCCTACGCTTCCGGGGGCCGTATCCCTCTATTCACATCTCATTCATGTACTTGTCAAGACGCCCCTTAAAAGTCACTACCTCCCCCGGCAACAAGTTCCAGGCACCCACCACCCTCTGTGTAAAAAATCTGCCTCGTACATCTCTTTTAAACCTTGCCCCTCGCACCTTAAACCTGTGCCCCCTAGTAATTGACTCTTCCACCCTGGGAAAAAGCTTCTGACTATCCACTCTGTCCATGCCTCTCATAATCTTGTAGACTTCTATCAGGTCGCCCCTCAACCTCTGTCACTCCAGTGAGAACAAACCAAGTTTCTCCAACCTCACCTCATAGCTAATGCCCTCCATACCAGGCAACATCCTGGTAAATCTTTTCTGTACTCTCTCCAAAGGCTCCACATCCTTCTGGTAGTGTGGCGACCAGAATTGAACACTATATTCCAAGTGCGGCCTAACTAAGGTTCTATAAAGCTGCAACATGACTTGCCAATTTTTAAATTCAGTGCCCCAGCCGATGAAGGCAAGCATGCCGTATGCCTTCTTGACTATCTTCTCCACCTGCATTGCCACTTTCAGTGACCTGTGTACCTGTACACCCAGATCCTTCTGCCTATCAATACTCTGCAGGTTCTGCCATTTACTGTATATTTCTCATCTGTATTAGACCTTCCAAAGTACATTACCTCACATTTGTCCGGATTAAACTCCATCTGCCATCTCTCCGCCCAAGTCTCGAACTGATCTATATCCTGCTGTATCCCCTGATGGTCCTCATCGCTATCCGCAAATCCACCAACCTTTGTGTCGTCCGCAAACTTACTAATCAAAGAGTGGTGAGCCTGTGGAATTCATTACCACAGGAAGTAGTTGATGTCAAAACATTGAATGTATTCAAGAGGTGGCTGGATATAGCACTCGGGATGAATGGGATCAAAGGTTATGGGGAGAAAGCAGGATTAGGCTATTGAGTTGGGCGATCAGCCATGATCGTGATGAATGGTGGAGCAGGCTCGAAGGGCCGAATGGCCTCCTCCTGCTCCTATCTTCTATGTTTCTCTCACATGTAGCACTGTTGGAATCGGACAGTTTTAAAACACTCTGACCTTTTGCAACAACAGACAAACTGCCTGAAGTTTCCGACTGATAAACTGTGTGTCCTTAACTGAAAGGGCCAGCCGCTGACCAGCACCGAGCAGACTGATTGGTAATTCCAGTTTCCATATGTACAGTGCCACTTCTAACTGCCATTAGCAGTGAATTGCTGCAGTTTGTCCTTGAATAATCATTAAATATTCCATTACCGTGATGGTATTCATAGATAAAAGCCATTTGCGAAGGATTTATGTTCGTTTGCGGTGCATGTGTTAAAACATTCGTTCAGTCAAGGAGCGTTCCACACAGACACACACAGAATTGAACAGAACTGCAGTAATTGAACAGTAATGAATGAAAATGTATGTGGAAAAAGGCATTCTCAGATAAGTAGCTTTCCAAGCATGCATTTGCATGAACTGCAGTTTGCTCTGGTTAACACACAAGGTAATATTTTGTGTTAATACACACTGCCTTTTTTGTCCTATCTGGCAGATTCAGATAGGGAGGCAATGATCAGCATGGCAGGGGGTTCATGTGATTCACTAATTACCCGATGCAGACAAATGCCAAAGTCCAGAGATTATGCTGAGTACAGAATCCCTGCGGCGGCCAACATCAGTGAGCTGCTGCTTCCCACCTTTCACCTCCCGGGGAAAGAAAACCAGAATCGCCGGCGAGGTGCTGCCTCTGCTGTCCACAGCCCCCCACCCCACCCCCCCCCCCACCCTCCTCCCTCTGCCCCCTCTTACCCCGCTCCTAGCCAGGAAGGGGCAGCCAGCCACTCCTTCACCACTTCCCTTTCCCCTTGTCCTTGAGTTGACAGGAGGCCCATCTGCTTCGCAACAAGGTATGCTGACGTCAACTGTTCCCTTTGCCCAAATTGTGAAAGGCAGAGGGGGTGGTGGGGGTGGGGGAGGGAGGTGGGAGGGGGGGAGGTGATGTCAAGGCGGAGGGAGGGAGGGAAGGATGGGGGGCAGGGGGGGAGGGAAGAGGGAGGTCAGAAAGGCTCCCGCTGAAATTTGGACAAGCTGTCGCACTTGCGACCTGGTGGTCGGCAGGGGAGGAGGGGGGGGGGTAATCTGGGGCCCATGCCAACGACAACACAAGATTTGAAGCAAACCTCTTAATTGCCTTGCTATTGGGATTCAGTGTGAAAGAGAACAGTTACACACCATAACGCTCAGCACTTTCGAAAATAGGCAATGGTTTGCAGCAGCGATGGGGAACCTCGGCTGGTGAGTGCCCCGCGTGAGTGGCCCTCCTTCATCTTGGAGGGGGGTCACAGGACTGAAACCGGGTTCGGTCACTAACTGTGACCCCCCGTGAATAAGATTAAATATGTTTAATACATGCTGGATATTTCAAAATGAGTTACAGAAAATGTTTAATCATTTCTATGTTAATAGAACTCTCATCCACTTCAAATGGTAAAAACAAAATGAACATTTACACTTTGGATGCAGAGGGAGCTTGCAGCTGTCACAGTCAATGTGATGTAGAAACAGAGAAAATAGGAGCAGGAGGAGGCCATTCGGCCCTTCAAGCCTGCTCTGCCTTTCATTATGATCCTGGCTGATCATCGAATTCAATATCCTGATCCTGCCTCCCCCCCGCCATGTCCTTCGATCCCCTTCACCCCAAATGCTATATCTAACTCCTTCTTGAAAACATTCAATGTTTTGGCCTCAACTACTTTCTGTGGGAGTGAATTCCACACATTCACCACCCTCTGGGTGAAGAAATTTCTCCTCACCTCAGTTGTAAAAGGTTTACCCCTTTTCCTCAAACTATGACCCCTAGTTCTGGACTCCCCCCACAATCGGGAACATTCTTTCTGAATCTACCCTGTCTAATCCTGTTAGAATTTTATACGTTTCTATGAGATCCCCTCTCACTCTTCTAAACTCCAGTGAATATAATCCTTACTGACTCAATCTCTCCTCATATGTCAGCCCCACCATCTCAGCAATCAGCACACACCTCACTTCACCCTTGCTTTATGTGCGAATCGCTTCAGTCATGCCGGTAGGAACAAAACTACATGGAGGGGAATCAGCGGAATGTAGCAATCCTCTCACCAACAACTCTTACCAACTTTTACAGATGCACCATAGAAAGCATTCTTTCTGGTTGTATCACAGCTTGGTATGGCTCCTGCTCTGCCCAAGACCGCAAGAAACTACAAAAGGTCATGACGCAAACCAGCCTCCCATCCATTGACTCTGTCTACACTTCCTGCTGCCTCGGCAAAGCAGCCAGCATAATTAAGGACTCCACGCACCCCGGACATTCTCTCTTCCACCTTCTTCCGTCGGGAAAAAGATACAAATGTCTGAGGACACGTACCAACCGACTCAAGAACATCTTCTTCCCTGCTGCTGTCAGACGTTTGAATGGACCTACTTCGCATTAAGTTGATCTTTCTCTACACCCTAGCTATGACTGTAACACTACATTCTGCACTCTCTCGTTTCCTTCTCTATGAACAGTATGTTTTGTCTGTATAGCGCGCAAGAAACAATACTTTTCTCTGTATGTTAATACATGTGACAATAATAAATCAAATCAAATCAAGTCACTGGACAAGTAATCCAGAAGTCCTGGCCTTGTGCTCTGTGGAGATGGTTACAAATGACGGGTGCGTAAACTGTACCCCAGTCCCAGCAGTGACTGACAGGAGAATTGTCCCATCATCCCCATTCTGGCCAGGAATACTTGAGAATTCTTTCTGTAGTTTTTGAAGGTGGGTGCTATTCCTAAATGCACCCAGTCCCCCTTGGGAGAAAGCAACAAGTTATCTCGTTGAACATCTTCATACATCCCCCAGAACGCGAGAGGAATCTGTAAACCAGCGGGGGGGCAACCTGCAGCCTGGGGGGGAGCCATATGCAGCCCATCTGGGTTCTGAGTGTGGCCCCACGAGACATTTTGTTGACTGTTGTCCCAGGTGCAGGAATTTGATTTGATTTGATTTATTATTGTCACATGTATTAACATACGGTGAAAAGTATTGTTTCTTGCGCGCTATACAGACGAAGCGTACTGCAGTCTCTCCTTTCCTTCTCTATGAACAGTACTTACCCAGCATCACACGTTACAAAACAGTCCCAGCAGTGAAACAGACCATTCAGCCACAAACAGGTCCGTGCGACCTCATCGTATCCTGCTATTCCTTTCCCCTCATGTCTTTACTCAACTTCTCTTTAAATACACACCTCTGCGATTCACCCCAAGTACTCCGTGTGGTAGTGTTCTTGAGTTCACCCTCTCAGGTTAAAGATGTTTCTCCTGAATTCTCAAACGGGTTTATTAGTGACTCTCTCCCTGACCATCTCTCATCCGGTCACCTCAACAAGTGGAAACATTCTTCTCTGCATCTCTGCAACACGGTGGCACAGTGCTTAGCATAGATTCATACAGAGTCATAGAGGTTTACAGCATGGAAACAGGCCCTTTGGCCCAACTTGTCCATGCCGTCCTTTATTTTAACCACGAAGCTTGTCCCAATTGCCTGCGTTTGGCCCATATCCCTCCATACCCACCTTACCCATGTAACTGTCTAAATGCTTTTTAAAAGATAAAATAGTGCTCAGGCCCAGGTACCCGAGTGCAGTCCCAGCCTTTGGAGACTCTCTGGGGTTTGCTGCTGAGGCTGTATAAGGCTGTGGTTAGATCCCATTTGGAATATTGTGAGCAGTTTTGGGCCCCATGCCTAAGGAAGGGTGTGCTGGCCCTGGAGGGGGTCCAGAGGAGATTCACAAGAACGATTGCCAGGAATGAAGAGCTTGTCGTATGAGGAGCGGTTTAGGAGTCTGGGTCTATACTCGACGGAGTTTAGAAGGAAGGATGGGGGGGATCTAATTGAAACTTACAGAATACTGCGAGGCCTGGATAGAGTGACGTGACGAGGATGTTTCCACTAATGGGCGAGACTGGAACTCGAGGGCACAACCTCAGAGTGAAGGAACGCTCCTTTAAAACTGAGATGAGGAGGAATTTCTTCAGCCAGAGAGTGGTGAATCTGTGGAACTCATTGCCGCAGAGGGCTGTGGAGGTCAGGTCATTGAGTGTCTTTAAGACAGAGATAGGTAGGTTCTTGATCAATAAGGGGGTCAAGAGTTACGGGGAGAAGCCAAGAGAATGGGGATGAGAATCATATCAGCCATGATTGAATGGTGGAGCAGACTCGATGGGCCAAATAGCCTAATTCTGCTCCTATACCTTATGGTGTTCTGTCTGTGTGGAGTTTGCACGTTCTCCCCGTGTCTGCGTGGGTTTCCTTCGGGTGTTTCGGTTTCATCCCACTGTCGAAAGATGTGCAGGTTCGGGGGATTGGCCATGCTAAATGGTCCCTTAGTTTCCAAAGATGTGTAGGTTAGGAGGATTAAAGTTAAAGTTTATTTATTAGTCACAAGGTTTACATTAACACTGCAATGAAGTTACTGTGAAATTCCCCGAGTCGCCACACTCCGGCGCCTGTTCGGGTCAATGCACCCTAACCAGCACGTCTTTCAGAATGTGGGAGGAAACCGGAGCACCCGGAGGAAACCCACGCAGACACGGGGAGAACGTGCAGACTCCACACAGACAGTGACCCAAGCCTGGAATCGAACCGGGTCCCTGGCGCTGTGAGGCAGCAGTGCTAACCACTGTGCCACCGTGCTGCCCCGGGTCCCTGGCGCTGTGAGGCAGCAGTGCTAACCACTGTGCCACCGTGCCGCCCCGGGTCCCTGGCACTGTGAGGCAGCAGTGCTAACCCACTGTGCCACCGTGCCGCCCCGGGTCCCTGGCACTGTGAGGCAGCAGTGCTAACCCACTGTGCCACCGTGCCGCCCCGGGTCCCTGGCACTGTGAGGCAGCGGTGCTCACCCACTGTGCCACCGTGCCGCCCCGGGTCCCTGGCACTGTGAGGCACCAGTGCTAACCCACTGTGCCACCGTGCCGCCCCGGGTCCCTGGCACTGTGAGGCACCAGTGCTAACCCACTGTGCCACCGTGCTGTCCCGGGTCCCTGGCACTGTGAGGCAGCAGTGCTAACCACTGTGCCACCGTGCCGCCCTGGTAAATGCGCCATGGTAAATGGGCGAGGTTACAGAAATAGGGCAAAAGGAAGGGCCTGGGTGGGATTCCCTTTCCGAGAATCAGTGCAGACCCGATGGGCCAAATAGACTCTTTCTGCACTGGAGGGATGCTATGGTACCCGATCAAACCCCTTTTATCATGTCAAAGTCTTCCATTAAGTCTTTTCTAAGAAAGCACTCCAGCCGAAGCAGCTTTTCACGATTATTGTAATCTCTCAGTTCTGGCTTAATAATCTCTCCCTCAATGTCAACAAAACGAAGGAGATTGTCATCGACTTCAAGAAGCATAAAGGAGAACATGCCCCTGTCTACATCAACAGGAATGAAGTATAAAGGGTTGAAAGCTTCAGGTTTTTAGGTGTCCAGATCATCAACAACCTGTCCTGGTCCCCCCATGCCGACACTATAGTTAAGAAAGCCCACCAATGCCTCTACTTTCTCAGAAGACTAAGGAAATTTGGCATGACCGCTACAACTCTCATCAACCTTTACAGATGCACCATGGAAAGCATTCTCTCTGGTTGTATCACAGCTTGGTATGACTCCTGCTCTGCCCAAGACTGCAAGAAACTACAAAAGGTCATGAATGTAGCCCAATCTATCACGCAAACCAGCCTCCCATCCATTGACTCTGCCTACACTTCCCGCTGCCTCGGCAAAGCAGCCAGCATAATTAAGGACCCCACGCACCCCGGACATTCTCTCTTCCACCTTCTTCTTTCGGGAAAAAGATACAAAAGTCTGAGGTCACGTACCTCCCTGCTGCTGTCAGACTTTTGAATGGACCTACCTTGCATTAAGTTGATCTTTCTCTACACCCTAGCTATGACTGTAATATTACATTCTGCACTCTCTCGTTTCCTTCTCTATGAACGGTATGTTTTGTCTGTATAGCGCGTAAGAAACAATACTTTTCACTGTATGTTAATATATGTGACAATAATAAATCAAATCAAAAATCGTCCTCACAAATCTTTTCCACATCTCTCACAGAATCTTCCTGTGATATATCGCAACCAGAACTGTATGTGGTTGAGGCAAACTCACAAAGGAATGGCCAAATGCGGTCAAACCAAGTTTCTATCGAAGTTCCAACAGAAAGTTCCTGCTTTCCAGTTCTATCTCTCCAAAAATGATTGACTTGAAATATGAAACAAAGGTTCCTGGAGCACCAAGTTAACAGATAATCCCTTTCATCTCCTACTGAAATACAGCCCAAGGGAAGACTATGCAAGTTGACTAATTATTGCTATTTTCTTCCTCTATGGTTGCCAATTAAAATTTAGATTGGATTCCTTCAAGTGAGGGGGAGAAGGTGGGTTGGCGGTAACGTCACTTGACTTGTAACCGAGTGGCCCAGGGTAATGCTGGAAGAACGAGGGGTTCAAATCCCACCAGGGCAGCTGGTGGAATCTAAATTCAATTAAAATAAGCTGGAATAGAAAACTAGTCTCAGTAACGGCGGCCATGAGACGATCATCGATTCTCATAAAAGCCCATCTAGTTTCACTAATTTTCTGTCCCCTCTTTGGAGAGGCAATGACTTATGTTTGGTATCCGACAGGAGATCAAGAAATTGAAGAGTTGGTGAAAGGTTGTGAGTGAGGAATGATCTAACCAAGGTTCCTTTTGTTCTATGGCCAAGCACAAGGAAACCACAGGAACAAGTACACATCGATCCCTTTCAAGTGGAAGGAAAAAGATGGTCTTGTTTCGGTCAGTAGCTTTAGTTGGTGAATAAATACCAAAAGAGAAAACACTGGAAAATCTCAGCAGGTCTGGCAGCATCTGTACGGAGAGAAAAGAGCTGACGTTTCGAGTCCAGGTGACCCATTGTCAAAGCTAAAAGGCAGAGAAAGTGGGAGATATTTATACTGCAGGGGGAGGGAATGAAAGATGAGTTATAGCCACAGAAACCAGGGGAAAGGCAGCCCATAGAGAGAATAAAGGGTGTGAATGGCCAAACGGCAGAGAAGCTGTAAGCTGTGACAGATGGAGATCCTGGGGGAAAGGGGGAATGGGACAGAGGTAGAATGTAGAAAAGGGGAAGCGGGGGGGAGAAAAGGTCAGGGAAGGGGTATGAAGTAGGGGGGAGGAAAGACTGGAGCGGCGAAGAAAAATGAAAAAAGACCATAAAGAAGTAAAAGGTAGAGAACAGCAAAAAATTAAATAAAATAGAATGAGAACAAAGGGGTGGAGGTGGGGCAGAGACAATCATCTGAAGTTGTTGGATTTGATGTTGAGACCAGAAGGCTGTAAAGTGCCTCGCCGGAAGATGAGATGCTGTTCCTCCAGTTTGCGATGTGCCTTTACCGGTACATCGATGGCTATTTTGGTGCCGCTTCTCTCCGACTTAGTGAATAAATGTTGAATTTAAGTCCAGTACCACAGCTTCTTCCCTGCTGCTGTCAGACTTTGGAATGGACCTACCTCGCACCAAGTTGATCTTTCTCTACACCCTAGCTATGACTGTAACACTACATTCTGCACTCTCTCCTTTCCTTCTCTATGAACGGTATGCTTTGTCTGTATAGCGCGCAAGAAACAATACTTTTCACTGTATGTTAATACACGTGACAACAATAAATCAAATCAAATGCCAAACTACCGAGGTTTTGAGAAGCTGGTTGGTAATTGATTGGTTGCCCGGGGTGTTGGTGTCAGATGATGGTGCACAGTTTGTGTCAGAAGAATTTGAAATCTTTCTCAGTAAGAATGGAGTTAAACCAAATCTAACATCAACACATCAGCCCGGCATTGAATGGGGCACTGCAGAAAGAAGAGTACCAATTGTGAACAGGTCTCTGCGGTAGTACTCACTCGGTGACAAGATGGCGGCACGGTGACACAGCGGTTAGCACTGCTGCCTCACAGCACCAGGGACCCGGGTTCGATTCCAGCCTCGGGTCACCGTCTGTGCGCAGTCTGCACATTCTCCCCGTGTCTGCGTGGGCTTCCTCCGGGTGCTCCGGTTTCCTCCCACAGTCCGAAAGATGGTTAGGAGCATTGGCCGTGCGCAGTGTAACCCGAGCAGGTGCCGGAGTGTGGCGAGTGGGGGATTTTCACAGCAACTTCATTGCAGTGTTAATGTAAGCCTACTTGTGACTAATAAATAAACACCGGTGGATCCTGTGATACAGGAAACGTTCAGTTTCTTTCTGACTTCCGTTTGGAACCATGGGGGGGGGAATTTGGACAATCGGGGGTCTGTCACCTTCTCCCCTTGTCAGATTTCCTCTTTCCAGCAGATGAGCGACACCACACTGACAGTCGCTCTCAGTCTTCACCAGATATGTGAATGTGCCTCATCTCTTTGCAACAACTCCAATCCTCCTCATCACCCTGATGGATTTTCACTCTGACCTCTAAGCACGCTGGTCTTCTCTGGTTCATCTTTACTGTGCCTTGTTTCTGCTTTACTTTGCTATTTTCATCAGGCTTAAGCAAATTAAACCTTGTTCTGGAAGTGTGTTCAAACGCTAACTATAAGGTGAGCAACCTCTTGTATTCTGTAGCAGGAGAGAAAGTTCCCACTCCGGCGTTGAAGAAAAATACAGAGACTACTTTATATGTACCCCCCATGTACAGTATAGAGAAGGGAGCCAAGAGCGGCACGGTGGCACAGTGGTTAGCACTGCTGCCTCACAGCGCCAAGGACCCGGGTTCGATTCCGGGCTTGGGTCACTGTCTGTGTGGAGTCTGCACGTTCTCCCCGTGTCTGCACGTTCTCCCCGTGTCTGCGTGGGTTTCCTCCGGGTGCTCTGGTTTCCTCCCACAGTCCAAAGATGTGCGGGTTAGGTGGATTGGCCATGCTAAATTGCCCCTTCGTGTCAGGGGGACTAGCTAGGGTAAGTGCATGGGGTTGTGGGGGTAGGGCCTGGGTGGGATTGTGGTCGATGCAGACTCGATGGGCCGAATGGCCTCCTTCTGCGCTGTAGAGATTCTATCTCTATCTATCTTTGATTAAGACACATCAGTGCTAGTCAACTGATAACTGTAAATCTAAGACAGATAGATGTTTTTACTGGACAAGGATATTGAGGAGACAAGGCCGGTGGATGGACATTAACCACGGTCAAATGAAATGATGGAACTGGCTGGAGGGGCTGAATGGCCTCCTGTTGTCTCTCTGTTCCTATTGATCCATACAGTATAAATCAAAGTTGTTGGGGGTGTGATTAGAAAGCTTATTGATGGTCGAGCAGCAGGAACTATTACTGATTGTTCAGACTAATGAACAGTCAGTCATTCAATATCTGACAAGAGGATATGAAATCAATAGAAAAATAGATGGTGCTTATTTCCATGGCGACCTCCTCATTCCTGCGCTCTGATGATTTGACTGTGTTTCCCCCACCCTGCCTCGGAGTCACCGATTCTCTCCTCACTCTCTCCGCGCTGACTATTCTTTCATGTGTGAACCTAAACTCTATTCTCATTACAAGATCTACCCAAGGGGTCCCACCGTGACCACCTCACCCTCCCTCCTCACCCCGGCACCATCCTTTCCCATAGCCCTGCAACGGAGACCAAGTAGGAATGGTCGAGAGCTTCAAGTTCTTAAATGTCCAGATCACCAACAACCTGTCCTGGTCCCCCCCATGCCGACACTATAGTTAAGAAAGCCCACCAATGCCTCTACTTTCTCAGAAGACTGAGGAAGTTTGGCATGTCAGCTACGACTCTCACCAACTTTTACAGATGCACCACAGAAAGCATTCTTTCTGGTTGTATCACAGCTTGGTATGGCTCCTGCTCTGCCCAAGACCGCAAGAAACTACAAAGGGTCATGAATGAAGCCCAGCCCATTACACAAACCAGCCTCCCATCTATTGACTCTGTCTATACTTCCCACTGCCTCGGCAAAGCAGCCAGCATAATTAAGGACCGCACACATCCCAGACATTTTCTCTTCCACCTTGTTCCGTTAGGAAAAAGATACAAAAGTCTGAGGTCATGTATCAACTGACTCAAGAACAGCTTCTTCCCTGCTGCTGTCAGACTTTTGAATGGACCTACCTCGCATTAAGTTGATCTTTCTCTACATCCTAGCTATGACTGTAACACTACATTCTGCACTCTCTCCTTTCCTTCTCTATGAACGGTATGCTTTGTCTGTGTAGCGCGCAAGAAACAATACTTTTCACTGTGCTCAGTTCTGGTCGCCTCATTACAGGAAGGATGTGGAAAAGATTGAAATGGTGCAGAGGAGATTTACAAGGATGTTGCCTGGATTGAGTGGCATGCCTTATGAGGATAGGCTGAGGGAGCTCGGTCTTTTCTCCTTGGAGAGACGTAGGACGAGAGGAGACCTAATAGAGGTATATAAGATGTTGAGAGGCATAGATCAGGTGGACTCTCAGAGGCTTTTTCCCAGGGTGGAAATGGCTGCTATGAGAGGACACAGGTTTAAGGTGCTGGGGGGTAGGTACAGGGGAAATGTTAGGGGGAAGTTTTTCACACAGAGGGTGGTGGGCGAGTGGAATCGGCTGCCGTCAGTGGTGGTGGAGGCAAACTCAATAGGGTCTTTTAAGAGACTCCTGGATGAGTACATGGAGCTTAATAGGATGGAGGGTTATAGGTAGGACTAGAAGGTAGGGATATGTTCGGCACAACTTGTGGGGACGAAGGGCCTGTTTTGTGCTGTAGTTTTTCTCTGTTTCTATGTTTCTACATGCGACAATAATAAATCAAATCAAATCAAGAAGCCACATCCCCCCTCATTTATGCCCTTCCAATATTTATCCAATTCCCTATTTGAAAGTTCCTGTTGAATCTGCTACCCCCGCCCTTTCAGGCAGCGTCTTCCAGATCACAACTCGCCGTGTAAAACAGAAATACTTCTCACCGCCTCTCTGGCTCTTTTGATTTGATTCGACGGTCTGGGGACCCGGGTTTGAATCCCACCACGGCAGATGGTGAAAACTGAATTCAATAAAAATCTGGAATTAAGAATCTACTGATGGCCATGAAACCATTGTCAATTGTCGTAAAAACCCATCTGGGTCACTCATGTCCTTTAGGGAAGGAAATCTGCCGTCCTTACCCGGTCTGGCCTACATGTGGCTCCAGAGACACAGCAAGTTTAATTGCCCTCTGAGATGGCCTAGCTCGACACTCAGTTGTCATAGAGTCATTCACGGCACAGAACAAGGCCATTCCACCCATCATGTACATCCCAGCTCTCTGTACAGCAACCAGTCAGTCTATTTTCCCTGCTCTATCTCCATGGATAGCCGACATGTGACTCCAGAGCCACTGCAATGTGGTTGGCTCTCAACTGCCCTCAAAGGGCAACGAGGGATGGGCAATAAATGCTGGCCCAGCCAGTGACGCCCATGTCCCATGAATGCATAGTAAAAAAAATATATTAAAAGAAATATATTTTCTCATCCTTCAGTTTGCATTCTTTAATATTCCTCTCTATGCCTCATTGGTGTTTGGGAAGTTTCAACAATCATTGTGCATTGGGGACCTGGCACTCATTCCCCACGGATCCCAGCACAGGGCACGACCCACCCACACTCTAATGTCAGCTACATATGAACTTATGAAATACAAACATATGAACGAGAGGCAGGAGAAGGCCACTCGGCCCCTCGAGCCTGCTCTGCCATTCAATAAGCGCAGTAAGAAGTCTCACTACACCAGGCTAAAGTCCAACAGGTTTATTTGGTAGCACGAGCTTTCGGAGCGCCGCTCCTTCATCACACTCGCCTAATATATGGGCTTACGGGGAAAGGGCCTGGGTGGGATTGTTGTTGGTACAGGCTCGATGGGCCAAATGGCCTCCTTCTACGCCGTTGGGATCCTATGATTCTATGAGCAAGAAGCAGCCATTCGGCCCCTCAAATCTGCTCTGCCATTTAACGGGACGACCCTTGGCCGCCACTCCGGCGTTCCTGCACTGTCCCCACATCCCTCGGAGTCCGTGAGAGACGGAAAATCCATTAGTTTTAGCGCTGAATAAACTCAGCAGCCTCCACCCCCCCCCCCCCCCCCCTCCCCGCCCCCCCCAGCCTCAGGATTGGCAAAGATTTGCAACACTCGAGCCCCATCTCCCAGCGAAACATCACTACAAGCACCGACACCCCAATACGACACTGCTTCCAGTGGAGAAGGTAAGGGTTAAAAGGGGAAACCTCGTGTGAAGAGAAAATCTCCGCTCCGAGATTTATTATGGTAAAACGGATTAATTTGCAGGTTAAAATGTCAGCCCTTGTTCCCCCGTTAAAACCTCGTTACACTCTGCATATTCCCTTTCCCTTTCCCATTGTTACTGAGACCATAAAGGAACTTCCAGTCACTCGCTGATCATTCTGTCATCAAATTATATAGCATTTATATTCCCTGTCTCCCGCTGGTATTAAAGAAATTCGCTGCTGTAATCCTGCACAAGGAGGATTTTGGAATCCACAAGATGTTGGAAATGCCACAGCAAGCCAGCGAGACGGCAGTCAGTAAACGGCAGCTACCGCTGTGGTTAGGCCCGGCAGATATTCCACGCAAAATGTTCCGTTGACAACAGGTGAGGGTGGCAGGCAACCCTGGTGTGAGTGGGATGGAGCACGAATCAGTGCTGTCGGAAAGAGAGACAGCTTAGAATCATAGAATCTACGGCATGGAGACAGGCCCTTCGGCCCAGACTGGTCCATGCCGACCAAAAAACCTATCTAAGCTAACCCCATTTGCCTGCAGTTGGCCCATATCCCTCTAAACCTTTCCTATCCATGTATCTGTCCAGATGCCTTTTAAATGTTGTCAATTTCGCCGCCTCAACCCCTTCCCCCAGCAGCTCATTCCACACATGTACCATCCTCTGTGTAAAAAAGTTCCTCCTCAGGTTCCCATTAAATCTTTCCCCTCTTAACTTAAACCCTTGCCCTCTAGTTCTCGATTCCCCAACCCTGGGAAAAAGACTGAGTGCATTCACCCTATCCGTGCCTCTCACGATGTTATACACCTCTATAAGATCACCCCTCAGTCTCCTACACTCCAAAGAAAAAAGTCCAATCTCTCCCTATAACTCAGTCCCTTGAGTCGTGGCAACATCCTTGTAAATCTCTCCTGCACTCTCTCCGGTTTAATCACATCTTTCCTCGCTTTCCATCTCGCATTCATCAGGACAAACACAAGAATGCCAAATTTCAAACAATCACAACAGATTATACAGCAGGAGAAAAGGGTGCTGATTGGTTGGCAAGTAGACTCTGATTGGCTGAGATGTTGCCAAGGAGAAAGCAACGGGGAACTATAGGCTCCCCCCCACGCCTTTATCAGTAAATATGCAAGTTTTGTATTAACAGGCGATTGCATAAATGAAACCTGAATGGTGGGTAGCGCCTCAATCCAAATAAGGAAGGCACAGAAACACAGACCATAACTTGTCATTCATATGGAACTTGCACAGTCACACCTAAAGGATGAGAAAATATATATATTTTTATTTGTTCATGGGATATGGGCTTCGCTGGCTGGGCCAGCATTTGTTACCCATCCCTGAGGGCATTTAAGAGTCAACCACATTGCTGTGGCTCTGGAGTCACATGTAGGCCAGACTGGGTAAGGACGGCAGATTTCCTTCCCTAAAGGACATTAGTGAACCATGTGGCTGGCACAGTGGTTAGCTACAGAAGGAGGCCTAATGGCCTCACTGCACCAGGGACACTGGTTCAATTCCGGCATCAGATCACTGTCTGTGTGGAGTTTGCTCATTCTTCCCATGTCTGTGTGGGATTCCTCCGGGTGCTCCGGTTTCCTCCAACACTCCAAAGACGAGCAGGTTAGGTGGATTGGCCACGCTAAATTGCTCCTTAGTGTCCCAAGATATGTAGGTTAGGTGGATTGGCCACGCTAAATTACCGCTTAGTGTTCAAAGATGTGCAGGTTAGGTAGATTGGCCATGCTAAATTGCCCCTTAGTGTCCCAAGAAGTGTAGGTTAGGTGGATTAGCCATGGTAAATTGCCCCTTAGTGTACCAAGAAATGTAGGTTAAGGGTATTAGCCATGGTTTATGGGGAACAGGGTGAGGGGTAGAGGGCCTTGTATAGATATGCTTTCGGAGAGTCCGTGCAGGCTTGATGGGCCAATAGGCCTCCTTCTGCACTGGAGAGATTCTATGGTTTGAACCATGGGAGTGTCTGTAATAAAATGTAAGTCCCGTACATAGGAAGTGGGAGTGGGCACAAAATGGTACCTGCCTTCCGTCAATGTGGCAAAGAAAAGACATGGCAAATCCTCTTGTGTTTTAACTGCCAAACCGGCTCTGTCAAAAGCCCAATGAGACATCAGTCGTTGTTAGAACGTGGGAGTTCAAATCCTATTTTCACTTTTAAATCGAATGGTGCTTGTGGTGTTGGTTAGATTGTTTCCCTGTTGTGTTCCTACATTCGATTTGAAAAATCAATTACCAAACCTCACTCTGCTTATCCTCTTATCAACGGAACTGGGGGGAGGGGGGGGGGGGGCGCGGAGGAGAGGGGAATGGGGGAGGGGCAGTGAAAAGCATCAGAGAGCCTAATTTGTTTCGATTTTGCAAATAATTAAAACCTCCCCTCCCTCTTTCTCTGCCCCCTGTATTTCCGTAAAACCTGCCACATCACTAACCCTTCCCAATTCCAGCGAAACCTACAATTTCCATTAAAGTGAGCGGACAGGAGAAATTCTCCCTCAATGGGTAGCACGGTGGCACAGTGGTTAGCACTGCTGCCTCACAGCGCCAGGTTCGATTCCCGGCTCGGGTCAGTGTCTGTGTGGAGTCTGCACGTTCGCCCCGTGTCCGCGTGGGTTTCATAGAATCCCTACAGTGCAGGAGGAGGCCATTGGGCCCCCCGAGTCTGCACCGACCACAATCCCACCCAGGCCCTATCCCCGTAACCCCATACATTTACCCTGGCTAGTCCTCTTGACACTAAGGGGCAATTTAGCATGACCAATCCAACCTAACCCGCACATCTTTAGATTGTGGGAGGAAACTGGAGCAGCCAGAGGAAACCCACGCAGACACGGGGAGAATGTGCACACACCGCACAGACAGTGATCCAAGGCGGGAATCGAACCCGGGCCCCTGGCACTGTGAGGCAGCAGTGCTAGCCACTGTGCCACCATGCCTCTGGGTGCTCTGGTTTCCTCCCACAGTTCAAAGGTGTGTGGGTTAGGTTGATTGGCCATGCTAAATTGCCCCTGGTTTCAGGGAGATTAGCAGGGTAAATGTGTGGGGTTCAGGGGATAGGGGCTAGGTGGATTGTTGTCAGTGCAGACCAGATGGGCCGAATGGCCTCCTTCTGTAGCGTCATAGAGGTTTACAGCATGGAAACAGGCCCTTCGGCCCAACTTATCCATGCCGCCCTTTTTTTTTAAACCCCTAAGCTAGTCCCAATAGCCCACATTTGGCCCATATCCCTCTATACCCATCTTACCCATGTAACTGTCTAAATGCTTTTTAAGAGACAAAATTGTACCCGCCTCTACTACTACCTCTGGCAGCTTGTTCCAGACACTCACCACCCTCTGTGTGAAAAAATTGCCCCTCTGGACATTTCTGTATCTCTCCCCTCTCACCTTAAACCTATGCCCTCTAGTTTTAGACTCCCCTACCTTTGGGAAAAGATATTGACTATCTAGCTGATCTATTCCCCTCATTATTTTATAGACCTCTATAAGATCACCCCTCAGTCTATCCAGCCTCTCATGTTGCAGCTTTATAGAAAAAACATAGAAAACTACAGCACAAAACAGGCCCTTCGGCCCCACAAGTTGTGCCGAACATATCCCTACCTTTTAGGCCTACCTATAACCCTCCATCCTATTAAGTCCCATGTACTCATCCAGGAGTCTCTTAAAAGACCCTATTGAATTTGCCTCCACCACCACTGACGGCAGCCGATTCCACTCGCCCACCACCCTCTGTGTGAAAAACTTCCCCCTAAAATCTCCCCTGTACCTACCCCCCAGCACCTTAAACCTGTGTCCTCTCGTAGCAGCCATTTCCACCCTGGGAAAAAGCCTCTGAGAGTCCACCCGATCTATGCCTCTCAACATCTTATATACCTCTATTAGGTCTCCTCTCATCCTACGTCTCTCCAAGGAGAAAAGACCAAGCTCCCTCAGCCTATCCTCATAAGGCATGCCACTCAATCCAGGCAACATCCTTGTAAATCTCCTCTGCACCCTTTCAATCTTTTCCACATCCTTATAGAACCTTAGTTTGGCCCCACTTAGAATATAGTGTTCAATTCTGGTCGCCACACTACCAGAAAGATGTGGAGGTTTTGGAGAGGGTACAAAAAAGATTGACCAGGATGTTGCCTGGTATGGAGGGCATTAGCTATGAGGAGAGGTTGGAGAAACTTGGTTTCTTCTCACTGGAGCGACGGAGGTTGAGGGGAGACCTGATAGAAGTCTACAAGAATATGAGAGGCATGGACAGAGTGGATAGTCAGAAGGTTTTTCCCAGGGTGGAAGAGTCAATTACTAGGGGGCATAGGTTTAAGGTGCGAGGGGCAAGGTTTAAGGAGATGTACGAGGCAGATTTTTTACACAGAGAGTAGTGGGTGCCTGGAACGCGTTGCCGGGGGAGGTAGTGGAAGCGGATACGGAAGAGACTTTTCAGGGGCGTCTGGACAAGTACATGAATAGGATGGGAATAGAGGGATATGGTCCCCGGAAGGGTAGGGGGTTTTAGTTCAGTCGGGCAGCATGGTCGGTGCAGGCTTGGAGGGCCGAAGGGCCTGTTCCTGTGCTGCAGTTTTCTTTGTTCTCTCCTTATAACTCAATCTATCAAGCCCCGGTAGCATTCTAGTAAATCTTTTCTGCATTCTTTCTAGTTTAATAATATCTTTTCTATAATAGGGTGACCAGAACTGCACACCGTATTCCAAGTGTGGCCTTACCAATGTCTTGTACAACTTCAACAAGACGTCCCAACTCCTGTACTGTACGGATTTTATGATTCGATCCCAATATCTCAGTCAGAAGCCCCGGTTTGGAACGGGGTCGCAATCATGGGCAAAATGGTCTTCAGCTGGCCGCTTTGTCGGGAATTTTGGTCAAGGCGGCTTTGCAAAGAAAACAGGTCGCCAAGAAATGCAAGCTCCTCTGAACAGCACGACCAATTCTAATGGTCCCACCTCGGAGGATGGTACAAGCTATCAGCTGGAGGTAATCCATGATTTACATGATTGCTGCTATTCTTAGGTCCTTTTCCTGGGCAGACTGAAGGTTGCTGGGTATTAACATGTAGGAGGTTGATTTTCCCAAGAATCAAAGTATCAACAATTCAAAGCGCAAACTGTGCAACATAATATCCCCAGAGGAGAGAAATCTCGGTGCAATTTTTATTTGCGAGATTATCTTAAGGAAGGTAAATGCACGAGAGAAGAAGGAGTAGGATGATATGCGGATAGCGTGGGGATGCAGAGTGGTGGTTGCCTAATGAGCAAAGGTTCAGAAGGTTGGGCTGTACTCACTGCAGTTGAGAAGACTGAGGGGGAGATCTTAGCAAAAGTGTGAAGATTCTGAAGGGTAAAAGCAAATTACTGTGGATTCTGAAACCAAAAGAGAAAATGCTGGAAAATCTCAGCAGGTCTGGCAGCATCTGTAAGGAGAGAAAAGAGCTGAAGTTTCGAGTCCAGGTGACCCTTTGTCAAAGCCCAGCTTTGAAGAAGAGTCACATAGATTTGAAATGTTAACTCTGTTTCTCTGTCCACAGACGCTGCCAGGCCTGCTGAGATTTTCCAACATTTTCGGGTTTTATTTCAGATCCCCAGCAATTGCAGTATTTTGCTTTTATATTGAGGAAATCAAGAAATCTGGCGATGAGGTGTGGAAGTAGGGTCTGAGGTAGATCCCACTTATTGAATGATGTTTGCCCCTTAGTGTCAGGGGGACTAGCTAGGGTAAATGCATGGGGTTACGGGGATAGGGCCTGAATGGGATTGTGGCCGGTGCCGACTCGATGGGCCGAATGGCCTCCTCCTGCACTGTAGGGATATTTCACTGTGTTGCATATCATCCCATTCTGTTTGAAATTCATTCTCGTGACTGCGTCACTCCGCAGAGAAAGGGAGCTGCTCAAACATAACAGGTTGTTTCTGAATAGTTTAAAGTTTATTTATTAGTGTCACAAGTCGGCTTACATTAACACTGCAATGAAGTTACAGTGAAAATCCCCTAGTCGCCACACTCCGGCGCCTGTTCGGGTAACACTGAGGGGGAATTTAGCACGGCCAATGCACCCTAACCAGCACGTCTTTCAGACTGTGGGAGGAAACCGGGGCACCCGGAGGAAACCCACGCAGACACGGGGAGAACGTGCAGACTCCACACAGACAGTGACCCAAGCCGGGAATCGAACCCGGGTCCTTGGCGCTGCGAGGCAGCAGAGCTAACCACTGCTGCCACCTTGCATAGAATCTGGAGCCAAATCCTCTCCTGAGCCACACAACAACAAGAAACGCATGCACACACGCGCCGCGCACAAGCCCATATACAAATCATATTGAGAAGTCACTTCATGGAGCACTTTTGTAATGATTAACTATAACACAGGCATGGCTTCATTTGTGTGCGGCAGTTAGGCGAGAGAGGATGTGCTCACTGCCTTCCATTACCTCACAACATCTTTCTTATCGCTGCATCTGCTGCTTTATTACTCTATTTCTGTCAGTGTCCTAGTGTCATCTGGTAATAAACTGGCTACAATTAGATGGGCAATAAAGGCCCATAATGCAACACAAACAACAGGAAGTCTCCCAGAATCCTCCCCAATGCTCCGAATTTCCACCCCAACCTCAAAAAGTCTATTTATCATCGGAGTTTTTTTTCCACTGTGCTGCCTGCTAAAGAGCGCACTAATTAAGATGTATCTTGTGCACAAGTGTCTTCTCTTTTTTTTCCACCCTACTCTTTTAACATATCATGCATACACTAAAGCAATCTTCTCTGGGTTTCATAATGAGAAAACTGCGATATGCAAGGAAAAAAAAAACTCTGTGAAATCTTTTATCCTCCCCGGAGACCTCCCTTGATGCCAAGCATTCATCATCGTGCTGCTAATATCAGTTATTTTGTGCCTCCTCTGCTTTCAACAGAATTAATTTTTTTGCTTTAATTACTCTCTTTGCTGGAATGCTGATGAAGGAGAGGGACTCGGCATTCGGGGATTTGGACCCTCGCTCCCATCGCTTTAATTTGAATGAATTCCAGCAGGAGGGACGCGGGCAAACAACTGGCAGGCTGGATCCTACAGAGCGGCCTGGGACCAGCAGGAGAGAGGCAGACTCTACCCGTCTGCTAAAGAATTTGTCTGGGGCGGGGAGGAGGTGGGGGGGGGGATAGAGAGAGAGAGAGAGAGAAGGGATGGTTGTTACAAACTAATTCTCCACACGGTTGGCAATGATAGCGGTTGGAAGGCACTCTCGGAAGAGGGGCGCGCGGCGCAGCCTCTGTGATAACAGCCCCTCGCCTCCTGCACCGCCCCCCTCGCATCGGCTACACATCCAAGCGCTCCGATAAAACCCCACACCCTAACCACCCAAACTATCCTGCTCACTCTCAACAAAAGCCAACAAGCAAAGAGAGGGCGCTCGGGTTAGGGCACAGGCAATCTCATTCACATTGTCACAGCATGGTTATAGTGCGGGAGACCATTCAGCCCATCAAGCCAGTGCCGGCCCTCTCTGCGAGGGAAACTCAGCGAAGTCACACTAGTAGTAGAGGCGGGTACAATTTTGTCTTTTAAAAAGTGTTTAGACAGTCACATGGGTAAGATGGGTATAGAGGGATATGGGCCAAATGCAGGCTATTGGGACTGGCTTAGGGGTTAAAAACAAGGGCGGCATGGACAAGTTGGGTGGAAGAGCCTGTTTCCATGCTGTAAACCTCTATGACCCGATGATATTATTGTTGACTTTTATGCTAAGTGTGCTCAATCCGTGTCCTCTGATTCCTGATCCCCCCGCTCGCTGAAATAGCTTCTCCTTGCTTAGTCTATGACTCAGTCCCTTGCCTCTTTCTCCATTCGAACGGTATGACTCCAGGATATCATTGAACCATAGGATCCTACAGTGCAGAAGGAGGCCATTCGGGCCATCGAACCTGCACCGACTACAATCTCACCCAGGCACCACCACCACAACCCCATGCATTTACGCTAGCTAGTCCCCCTGACACTAAGGGGCAATTTAGCATGGCCAATCCACCTAACCCGCACATCATTGGACTGTGGGAGGAAACCGGAGCACCCGGAGGAAACCCACGCAGACACGGAGAGGACGTGCAGACTCCGCACAGACAGTGACCCAAGCCGGGAATCGAACCCGGGTCCCTGGCGCTGTGAAGCACCAGTGCTAACCACTGTGTCACCCTTATGACAAGAGATGAGAGAGTGAGAGAGAACATTGGAGTTCAGGAGAATGATGGGGGATCTCATAGAAACCTATAAAATGCGAACAGGATTACACAGGGTAGATGGGGGACAGATGTTCCCGGTGGTGGGGGAATCCAGAACCATGGGTCACAGTCTAAGAATATGGGGTAAACCTTTTAGGATTGAGGTGAGGAGAAATTTCTTCATCCAGAAAGTGGTGAATGTGTGGAATTCGCAACGACAGAAAGTAGTTCAGGCCAAAACTTTGAATGTTTTCAAGAAAGAGTTAGCTATAGCTCTTGGGGGGGGCGAAGGGGATCAAAGGATATGGGGGGAAGGCGGGATCAGGATATTGAGTTGGATGATCAGCCATGATCATACTGAATGGTGGAGCAGGCTCGAAGGGCTGAATGGCCGACTCATTTTCGATGTTACGATGTTTCTTAGAGAGAGAGAAAGAAAGCAAGAGAGAGAAAGTGAGAAAGAGAGAAGGGGAGGGAGAGAAAAAGTGAGAGAAAGTGCGAGAGAGAGAAAACATGAGGGAGAAAGTGAGAAAGAGGGAGAGGGTGTTGGGAGGGAAGGAGAAAGCAGGGAGAGAGAGAGACAGGGTAAAGCAATCAATGGTTGATATTTTCTTGTTTACCCAGGTATTATACATTTCCATCTCCAGGCTGTGAACGGGTGGTGTCACGGAATCCTACAGAACCATTAGGCCCATCGAGCCTTGCACCCACCACAATCCCACCCAGGCCCTATCCCCATGTATTTACTCTAGCTAGTTCCCCTGGCACCAAGGGGCAATTTACCATGGCCAATCCACCTAACCCGCACACCTTTTGGACTGTGGGAGGAAACCGGAGCACCCGGAGGAAACCCACGCAGACACGGGGAGGACGTGCAAACTCCAACACAGACAGTGACCCAAAGCCAGGAATCGAACCTGGGTCCCTGGCACCGTGAGGCAGCTGTGCTAACTGTGCCACCGTGCCGCACCTCGTCCAAGGAACTTAGCAAGAATCTTCACAGCGCAGGGACTAGAGTAAGATTCTCAGTTTGGAAATTGCAAGATTTCTTTGCTAATTTGTAAGGGGAAATGGAGCCAGAAATCCAGCTTTTAGCCACTATGCACATTCGGAGGGTTTGCAGTTTCTGAGCTCAGTATTTTTAATCCCACGGAAAAAAAAAGAGTTTGAACTCAGGAAATCATCGATAAATTATTCAGCAAAATTCACCGATGGTATAAAGGTGTAAGGGAAAAAAAAATCCTTTTTAAATCCTGAAGTGGAATTTTTGCAATTATTACCATGCCATACTGAAGCATTTGATTAAATCCAGCCACAGGAAACAGTGCCAGGCACTAATGAAGCAGTAATTACCAGCCGAGAGGGACTGGGACCAATGAATTCACTGTTCTAACCCCAATCTCTGCTTGCGTTGCGTACAACCAACTGCTCCTGAACAACTGCTCCAATCCTCCAAAGGGTATTTTCACGAGGAGAAATGATAAGTTAAACAGAGAGAGAGAGAGAAAAAAAAACACAATAAAAAGTTCAGGGAGAAAATATTGGCACGGCGCTGAACTTTCCAAAATCAAAATCCCCTGGATCGTTGTCTGCGTGGAATCGTGATTAAAAAAAGCCAGCAAAGCTCGGACCCGCACAGACGATGACCCCTGCGATGAACAAATTCTGGCAAAGTCCTCTGTCCACAGATGATGTGAGCTGCTTAAGCTGTAATGAGTTTTCAGGTTGCAAATGCTGAACACATTAATATTCCTCGATGATAATTATCACAGTATAAGCACCTTCCCTAATGCGAGCAACTGAGGCAGCATTTTTTTATGTATTCAAAGCCAGACGCTTCAGAGGAGACTTTCCATTTTTTTTTTGAAAAAGACTGAAAGGAATCGCTCCCAACAAAAGTCAGTCTTTCACCGGCAAAGGCCGCACACTCCAGCCTCCGTAAAGTGGGCCAACTCCACCTGCCTCAGCTCATCGGCTCTGGTGACCCTCATCCATGCCTTTCTTACCTCGAGAGTTGACCATTCCAAAACTTTTCTGGCTGATCTCTCACGGGGCGGCACGGTGGCACAGTGGGTTAGCACTGCTGCCTCACAGCGCCAGGGACCCGGGTTCGATTCCCGGCTTGGGTCACTGTCTGTGTAGAGTCTGCGCGTTCTCCCCGTGTCTGCGTGGGTTTCCTCCGGGTGCTCCGGTTTCCTCCCACAGTCTGAAAGACGTGCTGGTCGGGTGCATTGGCCGTGCTAAATTCTCCCTCAGTGTACCCGAACAGGCACCCGGAGTGTGGCGACTAGGGGATTGTCACAGTAACTTCATTGCAGTGTTGATGTAAGCCCACTTGTGACATTAATTAAACACATTTCACAGACCTGAGCTTGTCCAAGTCTCTGCCGCCTGTTTCCCAATCTGCATGTGGTACCATTTACTCAATTCCCCATGGCTTACTGGCCTACCCAGGCTCCCAGTCAAGGAACACCTCGATTTTTGAATTCTCATCTTAGTTTCCCAATCCCTACCTCTGGAATCTCCTTCAGGATCACAACACAGAAAGATCCATCGCTCCTCCAATTCTGCCCTCTTGAGCATCAGTGATCACACTCTGATAATATCCGCACCCTCAGCCGCACCAGGGCCCTAAGCTCTGGAATTCCCTCCCTAAACAGTGATTAGCACTGCTGCCTCACAGCACCAGGGGCCTGGGTTCGACTCCCGGCTTGGGTCACTGTCTGTGCGGAGTCTGCACGTTCTCCCCGTGTCTGCGTGGGTTTCCTCTGGGTGCTCCGGTTTCCTCCCACATTCTGAAAGACGTGCTGGTTAGGGTGCATTGACCCGAACAGGCGCCGGAGTGCGGCGACTAGGGGAATTTCACAGTAACTTCATTGCAGTGTTAATGTAAGCCTTACTTGTGACTAATAAATAAACTTTACTTTAAAAAAAACTCTTCCAAAGAGCCAGCATGGACACAGAGGGGCTGAATGGCCTCCTGCTGTACTGTGTCATTCGATGATGAATTAATTTATATCACCAATACTGTGCAAGGTTTTACCGGCTCCACCCCGACATCTCCACGACGGTACATTGCTTTGGTTCAGTTGGGGTGGGAGGGTGGCACTGGCTGGGCCAACATTTATTCCCCGTCCTTCACTGCTCTTGAGGAGGAGGTGAAGGGATGGGTTTATTGCTTAGCCCACAACTATTGGTTAACTTTTACATTCAGTTACATCGAGTGTTCGTCGTCACAGAAACAGGCCATTTGGCCCGACAATTCGCGCTGGGATTTATGTTCACACAACAAATAGAGGCAGGGGTGAGGCCACCAGGTCCTTCCAGCCTGCCCCGCCATTCAATACCATCCTGGCTGATCTATGCCGGCCTCAGCTCCTTGGCTGTGCCATTTCCCCATTGCCCTCTATCCTCCGACCTATCAGATATTTATCCACCTCCACTTTGAATATTTCTAATGATCCAGCCTCCCCTACCCTTTGGGGCAGAGAATTCCAGAGATTCACCACCCTCTGCGAGAAGAAATTTCTACGCACCTCAGTTCTAAATGATCGGCCCTTTATCTTGTGGCTACATCCTCTTGTTCGAGACTCCCCCACTAGTGAGAACATCTCACCATCTATCCTGTCAAACCCCCTCAGGATCTTATATGTTGGAATGAGGTCACCCCTCACTCTTCCAAACTTCAAAGCTTCGGGAGCCAGACTATTGAAGTCTCTCTTAATAGGACAACCCTCTCACCCCAGGAATTAGCCTGCTGAATCTCCTTTGGACTGCCTCCAATGTTACTCTATCCTTTTGAAGGTAGGGGGACCAAAACTGTACACAGTATTCCAGGCGAGGCCTCACCAACACTCTGTACAATTGCGATAAAAACTCCCTATTCCACACGAGCGTCCTTGCATCCCTCTTCACCCTCACCCCACCAGCATGTCCTTTTATCCCTTTCTCCCCCTCATGTGTTTATCCAGCTTCCCCCTTAACTACATCGAGGTTATTCACCTCTGTGTGGGAGCGGGTTCCACACTCTCCCCGCTCTCTGGGTTTCTCCGACAGTAACATTCATGACTCGGTACACAGTCACACTGCAATAAAAACCCAAAATGGGTTCTGGAAACAAAATGGCGCTCACCCCAGACTGGGCAAGGACTTGTTTGGTATTTTCTGTTTTCGGTGAGTGATTTAACAACTGCACGCTGTTCCACCGAGGTTTCAGGTGGGGTTTTTGGCATTGCCCATTCGCCCAATTCTGCTCAAGTCTGTAGTTTCTCAAAACCATTACTCTTTATTTAACAGTCTGCAAGAGGGAAGTAAGACCTGTCTTACGAGTGCTCCTGTTTTCATAGTTATTGCTGCTCTGCTGAGTTACTGTTATTGTTAAACTTTGTTATTTATTTATACAAAGGAGATCACTCTTTTAAACAATGCATTCAACTACATTCATTGTGGTCTCAATTTACCAATGGCTCCATTAATCTTTGCAACATCTTGGCCACACTCCTACTCCCGTCTTCAAAATTGTTGCATATATTTCCAAGCAAACGTCGGGAAAAGTAGGATGTTCTAATGCAGCAGAGTCTGGGCTGAAACTTCTGTCTTGTAGACCCTGAGAGCAGGAATGCAGGATAGATTTTTCATAAACAAGGGAATGCAGGTTTATCAGGGGATAGGCAGGAAAGTGGAACTAAGACCACAAACCCATCAGCCATGATCTTATCAAATGGCACAGCAGGCCCCAAAGGGCTGAATGGCCTACTCCTGCGTCCTACCTTCCTATTGCCCCCGCGTGGTGCCTTGGGACATTTTACTGTATTCAAGGGGCTATATATGAATGCAGGTGCAAAGGGAAAAAAGCAAATAATTCATGAGGGAGAAATGTGAGGGAGGGAGGGAAGGAGGGAGAGTTCTGAAGAGTGAATGAAAAACAAACTGATTAAATATCACGTGAGAAACTACAGCAATGGATGACTGGCCTCCTATAGTCTGAAATATATTTTTTAATTTATTGGATGTGTTTGTTGCTGGCTCGGCCAGCATCTATTGCCCTTGAACGGAGTTTCAGAGGTACTTAAGAATCAACCACACAGCTGTGTGGGTCTAGTGTCACATATAGGCCAGACTGGGTAAAGACAGCAGATTTCCTTCCCTAAAGGACGTTAGTCATCCGATGGGTTTTTACAACAATCAACAATGTTTTCATAGTCATCAGTAGACTTTTAATTCAAGATTCTTTTATTGAATTCAAATTTCACCATCTGCCGTTGTGGGACTCAAACCCAGGTCCCCAGAGATTACCATTGGGTCTCTGGATTACTAGTCCAGTGACAATACCACTACACCACCGCTTCCCCTTGGTCTATACTCGATGGAGTTTAGAAGGATGAGGGGGGGATCTCATTGCAACTTACAGAATACTGAGCGGCCTGGATAGAGTGGACGTGGAGAGGATGTTTCCACTAGTGGGAGAGTCTAGAACTCGAGGGCACAACCTCAGAGTGAAGGGGCGCTCCTTTAAAACTGAGATGAGGAGGAATTTCTTCAGCCAGAGGGTGAGGAATCTGTGAAATTCATTGCCACAGAGGGCTGTGGAGGCCAGGTCATTGAGTGTCTTTAACCTCCACTCACCTGATGAAGGAGTGGCACTCTGAAAGCTCGGTGATACCAAATAAACCTGTTGGATTTTAACCTGGTGTTGTGAGACTTCTTACTGTGCCCACCCCAGTCCAACGCCGACATCTCCACATCATGAGTGTCTTCAAGACAGAGATGGATAGGTTCTTGATCAATAAGGGGATCAAGGGTTACAGGGAGAAGGCAGGAGGTTGGGGATGAGAAAAACATCAGCCATGATTGAATGGCAGAGCAGACTCGATGGGCCGAATGGACTCATTCTATTCCCATATCTTATGGGACAATAATAAATTGAATCAAAATCTCCTCTGCACCCTCTCCACATCCTTCCTGTAACGTGGTGACCAGAAACTGTACACAATTGTGGTCTAACGAGTGTTTTACACACTTCCAGCAGAACCTCCCTGCTGTTATACCCTGGACCTCGGCTAACGAAGGAAAGTACCCCGTATGGCTTCTTAACCACCTGTCCTGCTGCCTTCAGGGATCTGGGGACCCCCATGATCCCGCAATTCACAGAATCCTATTATTTACTGGCGTTGCCTTTTTGTGCCGGGTTGTTATGGATCTCAGGCAGGCCTCCCCCACTTGGGGAAGCATTTCTCCCCGCAGAACATGGCCAGAGAGTGAGCACAATCTCCTGTCCATCGTCCCTGCTTCCAGTGTGAATCTGGTTTCTCTGTTTACATCGTTGGCCAGCCATACTGAAAGCACAGGCTGTTTAATTTTTAATTAATTAAATTGACAAGTAGCTCCATTAGTGAAAGGGATAATAGTGCAGCTGAATTTCATAAATTATGCTATACGTTGGAGGGTATTACACAGCCATAATAATGAATTCAAAAGCATGCGTTATTGGTGAATAATGCACTTTAGGATTAGTTGGAGCAATGAGCTTTGCTTTATACCCAAACTAATCCTGATGTACATTATTCCCCAATGCTTGCATCATTCTCATTTATTATTGCTTAATTGAAAAAGGTTTGTGCTTTGCTACCACAAGATAAAGTCATTATGTTATTCAAACACGCATAATGAAAATCACACATTTATTAATTCAAAACTAATAGCGCCGATGTTATTCTTTGAACTTTGCTATTAAACTGGGCTAAAGATGATAGAATTGCTGTACAATAATACAACCTCAAAGCCATCTTATTGGAGCCAATTCACGTCCGGACGTAGAAATGATTCACTATTTGGGGAGATGCTGGTGGAGCGGGAATGTCATTGGGTCAGTAATCCCGAGACTCAGGCTAAAGCGCTGGGGGACGCGGGTTCAAACCCCACACACGGAGGCTGGTGGAATTTAAATTCAATTAATGTATCGGGAATTGAAAGCTGGACTTAGTAATGATGACCATGGAACTATCATCGATTGTCGTGCATGGCCACCTGGTTCACGAATGTTCCTCACAGAAGGAAATCTGCTGTCCTTACCTGGTCTGGCCTACATGTCACTCCAGAGCCACAGCAATGTGGTTGACTCTCAACTGCCCTCTGGAATGGTGAGTGAGATACTCAGGTCAAGGGCATGAGGGATGGACAATAAATGCTGGCCCGGCCAGCGACGCCCACATCTCCTTAACAGAACAAAAATCTGGCTTATTCCTCCAGGCACTGTCAGAGGGTCAGTGCTGAGGGAGTGCCGCACTGTCAGAGGGTCAGTACTGAGGGAGTGCCGCACTGTCAGAGGGTCAGTGCTGAGGGAGTGCCGCACTGTCAGAGGGTCAGTACTGAGGGAGTGCCGCACTGTCAGAGGGTCAGTGCTGAGGGAGTGCCGCACTGTCAGAGGGTCAGTGCTGAGGGAGTGCCGCACTGTCAGAGGGTCAGTGCTGAGGGAGTGCCGCACTGTCAGAGGGTCAGTACTGAGGGAGTGCCGCACTGTCAGAGGGTCAGTACTGAGGGAGTGCCGCACTGTCAGAGGGTCAGTGCTGAGGGAGTGCTGCACTGTCAGAGGGTCAGTACTGAGGGAGTGCTGCACTGTCAGAGGGTCAGTGCTGAGGGAGTGCTGCACTGTCAGAGGGTCAGTACTGAGGGAGTGCTGCACTGTCAGAGGGTCAGTACTGAGGGAGTGCCGCACTGTCAGAGGGTCAGTACTGAGGGAGTGCCGCACTGTCAGAGGGTCAGTACTGAGGGAGTGCCGCACTGTCAGAGGGTCAGTACTGAGGGAGTGCCGCACTGTCAGAGGGTCAGTGCTGAGGGAGTGCCGCACTGTCAGAAGGTCAGTACTGAGGGAGCGCCGCACTGTCAGAGGGTCAGTACTGAGGGAGTGCCGCACTGTCAGAGGGTCAGTACTGAGGGAGTGCCGCACTGTCAGAGGGTCAGTACTGAGGGAGTGCCGCACTGTCAGAGGGTCAGTACTGAGGGAGTGCTGCACTGTCAGAGGGTCAGTACTGAGGGAGTGCGGCACTGTCAGAGGGTCAGTACTGAGGGAGTGCCGCACTGTCAGAGGGTCAGTACTGAGGGAGTGCCGCACTGTCAGAGGGTCAGTGCTGAGGGAGTGCCGCACTGTCAGAGGGTCAGTACTGAGGGAGTGCCGCACTGTCAGAGGGTCAGTGCTGAGGGAGTGCCGCACTGTCAGAGGGTCAGTGCTGAGGGAGTGCCGCACTGTCAGAGGGTCAGTACTGAGGGAGTGCCGCACTGTCAGAGGGTCAGTACTGAGGGAGTGCCGCACTGTCAGAGGGTCAGTGCTGAGGGAGTGCTGCACTGTCAGAGGGTCAGTACTGAGGGAGTGCTGCACTGTCAGAGGGTCAGTGCTGAGGGAGTGCTGCACTGTCAGAGGGTCAGTACTGAGGGAGTGCTGCACTGTCAGAGGGTCAGTACTGAGGGAGTGCCGCACTGTCAGAGGGTCAGTACTGAGGGAGTGCCGCACTGTCAGAGGGTCAGTACTGAGGGAGTGCCGCACTGTCAGAGGGTCAGTACTGAGGGAGTGCCGCACTGTCAGAGGGTCAGTACTGAGGGAGTGCCGCACTGTCAGAGGGTCAGTGCTGAGGGAGTGCCGCACTGTCAGAAGGTCAGTACTGAGGGAGCGCCGCACTGTCAGAGGGTCAGTACTGAGGGAGTGCCGCACTGTCAGAGGGTCAGTACTGAGGGAGTGCCGCACTGTCAGAGGGTCAGTACTGAGGGAGTGCCGCACTGTCAGAGGGTCAGTACTGAGGGAGTGCTGCACTGTCAGAGGGTCAGTACTGAGGGAGTGCGGCACTGTCAGAGGGTCAGTACTGAGGGAGTGCCGCACTGTCAGAGGGTCAGTGCTGAGGGAGTGCCGCACTGTCAGAGGGTCAGTGCTGAGGGAGTGCCGCACTGTCAGAGGGTCAGTACTGAGGGAGTGCCGCACTGTCAGAGGGTCAGTGCTGAGGGAGTGCCGCACTGTCAGAGGGTCAGTGCTGAGGGAGTGCCGCACTGTCAGAGGGTCAGTACTGAGGGAGTGCCGCACTGTCAGAGGGTCAGTACTGAGGGAGTGCCGCACTGTCAGAGGGTCAGTACTGAGGGAGTGCCGCACTGTCAGAGGTTCAGTACTGAGGGAACGCTGCACTGTCAGAGGGTCAGTACTAAGGGAGTGCCGCACTGTCAGAGGGTCAGTACTGAGGGAGTGCCACACTGTCAGAGAGTCAGTACTGAGGGAGTGCAGCACTGTCAGAGGGTCAGTACTGAGGGAGTGCTGCAGTGTCAGAGGGTCAGTATTGAGGGAGTGCCACACTGTCAGAGGGTCAGTATTGAGGGAGTGCCGCACTGTCAGAGGGTCAGTACTGAGGGAGTGCCGCACTGTCAGAGGGTCAGTGCTGAGGGAGTGCTGCTCTGTCAGAGGGTCAGTGCTGAGGGAGTGCCGCACTATCGAAGCTGCTGTCCTTCAGGTGAAAGGTTAAACAGAGATGCTGGGGGCTAATATTCCTACAATAATTCTAACTGATTAATGGGCAGGAAAAGTCCTGACTCTCAACTGCCCCCTTCTGAAATGTCCGAGTGAGACACTCAGTTTAAGGGTAACTCGGGATGGAATTAATAAAATAAAATGATGGAACAGTTAAAATATGGGGTGGAGAAGGAGACCAGGATGAGAGGAGCGTTGGGGGGGGGGGGGGAGGAGGTTACAGAGTTAGGGAAGGGAAGAGGCAATGGAAGGAATTCAAAATATGAATATTTAAAAAGTGAAACATTTGCATTCCTCCTCAACCCCGCCCCCCCAAAACAAAAAAAAAACACCTGGAAAGGCCTGGGGAACAGGTGAGTGACAAGTCATTATGGCCAGGCTAACATCACAACAGAACCCAAACTCCATGGCCGCTGTAATGATATACAGACTCGTACAGGTACAGTCGAGCGGTCCTGCTACCTGGGGGATTTTTATTATTAATACTGCGAAGGAGAAAGAAATAATGACTGCACCAACGCAAGCAAAATTAGACAAATTCACAGATGTGTCACGGGTCTGATTTATATGCAAAGTTTCATTCATGTTATTATGCGTCACCGCTCCTGTGTAAAACTGGGAAAAGCACTCCATCGCAAGCCACAGAAACACATTCATTCCTGAATTTTATTGCCTAAATGTTTCAGAGATGTTTCTACTGGTAATAATGCAGCTCAAAAAAAAAACCATTTCAAAGCCTGCTTCACACACTCTGGGGGGACATTACCCCCAACTCCGGAAACACGGGAGTCTGCGAATGTTCCAGTTCAGACACTCATCTTAACTGCAAAACGGAACCAAAATGCCCCGTGGCTAAACTGAATATCGGCTTACGTCTGGTCAGATTGGAGGGGCAAAATCCCGGTGAAAGAGCAAGAGAGAGTCGGAGGAAGAGTAGGCAAAGCCTGTATTCGGGATTGAGGGAACAGACGTCAGTGCGTACCACTGGATCACCGACCGGCCTGGGAGGAAGCATCCCAACTGTATTCTTACTCATTCTCAAATCCCTCCTCCCCCTCCCTAACTCTGCAAACCCCTCCCTAACTCTGCAAACCCCTCCCCCTAACTCTGCAACCTCCCCCTCCCTAACTCTGCAAACCCCTCCCTAACTCTGCAACCCCCCCCCCCTCTAACTCTGCAAACCCCTCCCCCTAACTCTGCAACCTCCCCCTCCCTAACTCTGCAAACCCCTCCCTAACTCTGCAACCCCCCCCCCCCTCCTAACTCTGCAACCTCCCCCTCCCTAACTCTGCAAACCCCTCCCTAACTCTGCAAACCCCTCCCCCTAACTCTGCAACCTCCCCCTCCCTAACTCTGCAAACCCCTCCCTAACTCTGCAACCCCCCCCCTCTAACTCTGCAAACCCCTCCCCCTAACTCTGCAACCTCCCCCTCCCTAACTCTGCAAACCCCTCCCTAACTCTGCAACCCCCCCCCTCTAACTCTGCAAACCCCTCCCCCTAACTCTGCAACCTCCCCCTCCCTAACTCTGCAAACCCCTCCCTAACTCTGCACCCCCCCCCCCCCTAACTCTGCAAACCCCTCCCTAACTCTGCAACCTCCCCCCTCCCTATCTCTGTAACCTCCTCCAGTCCTACAACCCTCCGAGACATCCACGCATCTCGAATCCCGATCTCCCGTGTATCCCCAAGTGTATCCACTCTGCCACTGGCGACTGGACCTTCAGCCTCTCCAGCTCTGCAGATGAGTCCCAGGGATGTGAAACTCTGTTTCTCTCTCCACTGACGCTGCCAGAGGTTGCTGACGTTTTTCCAGAACTTTCTGTGCCAGATTTCCAGCATTCACAGCATTTTGCTTCAGTGTATTGTATCTTCAGCTGCCGAGGTCCGAAGCTTCTAAAGTCCCTTCCAAAAACCTCTCTGTCTGTCTTCTCAGGAGATGGACTGCAGCGGGTTCAAGAAGGCGGTTCATCACTGCCATCTCAAGGGGCAATCAGGGACATGCTGGGCCTAGTCAGACATGCCCACATTCCAAGATTGGACATGAAAAGTAGGACAGGTGACCTGACCGTCCCCACCTTGCTGTTTGTGGGATTTTGCTGTGCCCAATTTCCTACATTTCCTGCTTTATAAACAGTGACTGTAGGTCTAAAAGGACTATGCGACCCGGTGGCACAGCGGTTAGCACTGCTGCCTCACAGCGCCAGGGACCCGGGGCAGCACGGTGACACAGTGGTTAGCACTGCTGCCGCACAGCGCCAGGGAGCCGGGGCGGCACAGTGGCACAGTGCCTCGCACTGCTGCCTCACAGCGCCAGGGACCCGGGGCAGCCCGGTGGCACAGTGGTTAGCACTGCTGCCTCACAGCGCCAGGGACCCCGGGCAGCCCGGTGGCACAGTGGTTAGCACTGCTGCCGCACAGCGCCAGGGACCCGGGCAGCCCGGTGGCACAGTGGTTAGCACTGCTGCCGCACAGCGCCAGGGACCCGGGCAGCCCGGTGGCACAGTGGTTAGCACTGCTGCCGCACAGCGCCAGGGACCCGGGCAGCCCGGTGGCACAGTGGTTATCACTGTTGACGCACAGCGCCAGGGTTAAATTCCCGGCTTGGGTCACTGTCTGTGCAGTGTGTCTCCCCGTGTCTGTGTGGGTTTCCTCCGGGTGCTCCGGTTTCCTCCCACAGTCCGAAAGACGTGCTGGTTAAGGTGCATTGGCCGTGCTCAATTCTCCCTCTGTGTACCCGAACAGACGCCGGAGTGTGGCGACTAGGGGATTGTCACAGTAACTTCATTGCAGTGTTAATGTAAGCCTACTCGTGACAATAATAAATGTAAAACTTTGCACTGCCTGAGGTCACTGAAGGCACTGCAGAAATGTGAAAGTTTTATTTATTAGTGTCACACGTAGGCTTACATTAACACTGCAATGAAGCTACTGTGAAAATCCCCTCGTCGCCACACTCCGGCGCCTGTTCGGGGACACTGAGGGAGAATTTAGCACGGCCAATGTACCTAACCAGCACAGGACTGTGGGAAGAAACCGGAGCACCCGGAGGAAACCCATGCAGACACAGGGAGAACGTGCAGACTCCGCACAGACAGTGACCCAAGGCCGGAATCGAACCCAGTTCCCTGGCGCTGTGAGGCAGCAGTGCTAACCACTGTGCCACTGTACCGCCCCGGGTCCCTGGCGCTGTGAGGCAGCAGTGCTAACCACTGTGCCACCGTGCTGCCCCGGGTCCCTGGTGCTGTGAGGCAGCAGTGCTAACCACTGTGTCACCGTGCCGCCCGGGTCCCTGGCGCTGTGAGGCAGCAGCGCTAACCACTGTGCCACCGTGCTGCCCCGGGTCCCTGGTACTGTGAGGCAGCAGTGCTAACCACTGTGTCACCGTGCTGCCCCGGGTCCCTGGCGCTGTGAGGCAGCAGCGCTAACCACTGTGCCACCGTGCTGCCCCGGGTCCCTGGTACTGTGAGGCAGCAGTGCTAACCACTGTGCCACCGTGCTGCCCTTCCGATTTTGAAAAAAGGACAGCTGGCCATTCTTGATTCCGACATGTTGATTCGATGCCTCTGAAAATGTCTGAGACTGGAACATTAAAGCCAGTTAAAACGGCCGTTGCAGCATCAGAAGGGCGATGGCCCAGTGGTATTATCCCTAGACTATTAATCCAGAAACTCAGCTAATGTGCTGGGATCCGGGTTCAAATCCCACCATGGCAGAGGTGGAATTTGAATTCAATTTAAAAAAATATCTGGAATTAAGAATCTACTGATGACCATGAAACCATTGTCGATTTGTTGTAAAAACCCATCCGGCTCACTAATGTCCTTTAGGGAAGGAAATCTGCCGTCCTTACCTGGTCTGGCCTACATGTGACTCCAGAGCCACAGCAATGTGGTTGACTCTCAACTGCCCTCCACGGGCAACTAGGGATGGGCAGTAAATACTGGCCCAGCCAGCGACGCCCATGTCCCACGAATGAATACAAATAAATCAGAATCAGACAGGAAAGTAGAGTTGAGGAAGTAGATCGGTCACAATCAGACTGAATGGTGCAGCAGGCTCGAGGGGCTGTATGGTTTGCCCCTGCTCAGATTTAAGTTCAGTTGGAACTTAGAATCCCTGCAGTGCAGAAGGAGGTCATTCGGCCCATTGAGTCTGCACTGACCACAATCCCACCCAGGCCCTATCCCCACAACCCCATGCCCCTCTGACACGAAGGGGCAATTTAGCATGGCCAATCCACCTAATCGCACATCTTTGCACATTCCACATAGACAGTGACCCAAGCCGGGAATCGAACCCGGGTCCCTGGCACAGTGAGGCACTGTGCCACCGTGCCGCCCTATTTTAGGAGTTCTTGCAGCTGATCCTCGGCTGTGAGTTGGGAGCGAAACAAGAATTCTCCGCAGCCTTGAATCCCTCCCTGTCTCCTGGGATCTTTCTCTTATTGGCAACCTGAACTGTGAGCCGCAGAACACTCGCTCCGTCAATAGCATTACCCGCTCTCTGGAATCGCTTCGACCAGCTAGCGGGACTTTGCTGCAAGCGGGAGCTGGGCTCTTTGTGAGTGAATGCAGATTAGGAAGAGGTTGTTGGCTGGTTTGATTCCTCACTGTCTGAAATAGACAGTCTGATCAGTCAGAAACAGTTCAAAGCTTTTATAATGAAACCTTGTTAGCTGTCAATTTGTACCCCTCTCACTGACCACTCACATTCTAATCCACTTCCTAATGTCCCCCTCTCTCTTCAATCATCGTACTCACATCTTGCTTCCATCCGATTTGATAATCTTTGATAAATTGTGTGTGTCGTGGACAATTCAAATGTCTTTTATGTTGTAACTGAATTTACAAAACAAATCCTACTCAAGATGCAGCCATCAAAACAACTGTTTACAATGCTCCTTACTGTACACACGCAGGCACCTGCATGCAGGGACACACATTAGTTGTTTCCACTGGTGGGTGAAACCAGAACTAGGGGACATGGCCTCAAAATAAGGGGGAGCGGATTTAGGACTGAGTTGAGGAGGAACTTCTTCACACAAAGGGTTGTGAATCTGTGGAATTCCCTGCCCAGTGAAGCAGTTGAGGCTACCTCATTGAATGTTTTTAAGGCAAGGATAGATAAATTTTTGAAGAGTAAAGGAATTAAGGGTTATGGGGAGTGGGCGGGTAAGTGGAGCTGAGTCCATGAAAAGATCGGCCATGATCTTATTGAATGGCGGAGCAGGCTCGAGGGGCCAGATGGCCCACTCCTGCTCCTAGTTCTTATGTTCTTATGCAGACATACATACACAGAGACAGATACATGCAGAGACACACACACACACTCTCACACACACACTCTCACACACACACTCACACACACAGACACCCATACACACACTCTCACACACACACAGACACCCATACACACACTCTCACACACACACACACACACAGACACCCATACACACACACTCACACTCTCACACACACACAGACACCCATACACACAAATGCAGGCACACACATAGGCAAACAGACACACACGCAGAGACATGCACACACCAGCAGACACAAGCAGCCACAAGCTTCACGGGTATGCCAAAAGCAAGACTTGATCCCGACTCTGGGGTCCAGATTTTCCGCAGTGAGGATTTGCTCCAGCATGGCAAAAATGGCACAAGTGGTTGAAAATCTAGGTCTTGCCCCCAAAGTTTCCATTTTGACAGGGCGGGAATAGGGGTGTGGCATGCAGATGAGACCAGGTAGGAAGAGGTTTAGATAGCTAGGGTGCCCCTTTGGAAAGGTAAGGTACACCTATGGATATAGACCCAGCACACATTTGGGAAAGGTAAGGTGTCCTTTGGGCTAGGTGGGATGTCCTTTGGAAGTGTTAAAAGTGGGCATAAATGTGTGTCACTGTCAAGTTCATTGGAACTGACATTAGACATGTCAAAGGGACCTGTTAGGCGTACCTGTCAAGGCATTTAAAATAGCTGCCCTTTAAATATTTGAAAAAAAAAGTCTGGAGTGTTAAAAGAAGTGCTTGCTATTTCACTCTTGTCTGTTAATATTAGTCTAGGTAGGGGCTTACATGATTGGGTTAATATTGATTGACTTATTTCACAACCATCTATTATCACAGTAGGGTGTCTGCTATTTCATTTTCATTGACAGCTACAAGTGGTTATAAACTCTTTGATGTGGGACTATGAATTTCAATGCCTATTCTTATAAGGTGTAGCGTGCTTAAATGAAATATTTGTTGCTATAAGGCTTCATTTAGTTGAATGAATGTAATTGTAGTTTTTATGAATGAGAATGTTTTTTCAATATAGTGACCTCTGCAACAGACACTTAGAATTTTTATTTAATCACATCTCTGCGTGCGCCTTGGGGGGGTTCCCCATGGTGGATACAATGTGAGATTGGCATGGCAGGTGTAAGGGCAAAGGGTGGGAGGGGGGCATGAGTTGGCACTAAGTTGGCATGGGGGTTAAAAAGGGACTTTTTCGCACAGGTGGAGGGACATGGGTTAGCGTTGAGGGCATGGGGAGCGTGTAGGGGCGGGTTGGGGTATGTTTCAGCTTTCAGTCTTTATTTTCAAACTTTGGCAGGAGTCAAACTTAGGGCTGGAGCTCTGAGGCAGGTTCTACGCCCGACTGAGAGTCACCTCCTCAGGGTTGCCCGGCCCAACCTTTAATCCCCGGCACCCCCCCCCCCCCCCCCCCCCCACCCCCCAGGACAACATCCATGTTGAAAGGTTGTATTTGTGACGCCAGCATTTCTCCGGTCCGTGCGAACCCGACCCAGGAACGACAGTTTGAGTCTGAGGACCAGGGATGAAGGGGCAAAGGGTGAAAGGTCACTCGAGGTGGTAAGGCTTTTACAGAAAGAGAACGGTCAAGCTACAGCAAGATTTAGAGAGGGAATTTCAGAGCTCGGAGCCCAGGCGATGGAAGACATGTCCAAGGAGTGATTAAACTCAGGCTGCCAGCGTGAGAGGAGATCTCGGAGGGTTTGTGGGGCAGGGGGAGGTTGCAGTGATAGGGAGGGGAAAGGGACAAGGCCATGGAGGCATTTAAAAACAAGGATGAGCATTTTGAAGTTGAGAAGTTGTTTGGCGGGAGCTGGCGTTCGTGAGTAAAGCGGTGATAGGGGAACGGGAGAGTTTAGAAAAGTGATTAGGATTATCCCAAGTGTACGGAGGGTTGAATCCTAGAGTACCTACAGAGCAGAAGGAGGCCATTCGGCCCAAAGAACATCTTGTCCAGGCCCACCCACGCCTGATCCCTATTACCCCACACACTTATAGAAACAAGAAGCAGGAGGAGGCCATTCGGCCCTTCGAGCCTGCTCCACCATTCATTTTGATCATGGCTGATCATCAAATTCAATATCCTGATCCCCCCCCTTCCTCCCATATCCCTTGATCCCTTCAGCCCCAAGAGCTATATCTAATTTCTTCTTGGAATCAGACCACTTTCTGTGGTAGTGAATTCCACACATTCACCACCCTCTGGGTGAAGAAATTTCTCCTCACCTCAGTTTTAAAAGGTTGACTCCTTATCCTTGAACTATGACCCCCTACTTCTGGACTCATCCCCCATTGGGAATATTCTTTCTGAATCTACCCTGTCTAACCCTGTTAGAATTTTATAAGTTTCTCTGAGATCCCCTGTCACTCTTCTAAACTCCAATGAATTATCCCACTGATCCTCCTGACCCAAACATCTTTGGACACTAAGGGGCAATTTAGCATGGCCAATCCACCTCACCTGCCCATCTTTGGACTGTGAGAAGAAACATAGAAAATAGGTGCAGGAGTAGGCCATTCGGCCCTTCGAGCCTGCTCCACCATTCAATATGACCATGGCTGATCATGCACTGTCAGTATCCCACTCCTGCTTTCTCTCCATACCCCTTGATCCCTTTAGCCACAAGGACCACGTCCAGTTCCCTCTTGAACATATCTAACGAATTGGCCCCAACAGCTTTCTGTGGTCAAGAATTCCACAGGTTCACAACTCTCTGAGTGAAGAAGTTCTTCCTCATCTCAGTCCTGAATGGCTTATCCCTTATTCTTAGTTACCTAGTTCTGGACTTCCCCAACATCGGGAATATTCTTCCCGCATCTGGCCAGAAACCAGAGAACCTGGAGAAAAACCCACGCAGACACGGGGAGAATGCGCAGACTCCGCACAGACAGTGACCCGAGGCCGGAATTGAACCCGGGTCCCTGGCGCAGTGAGGCAGCAGTGCTAACCACTGTGCTACCGCGCTATCCTGTGGGACACCTGCCAGGAATGTGTTTGAATAGTCAGGTCTTGAGTTAACAAAGGCATGGATGAGGGGGTTGCTGTTACGAAGGTACATATATGCACACCCACCCCGGCAAACTCAGGGATTGCCACAATTCAAATCAGGAAGATACTGAACCTTCAATGAGTGATTGTACCTGTTAATAATTCAGGATGAGGCTGAGTGGCTGCAGTTTTGAGTTTCAGCAATGCAGCCGGAGCTGGAGATAAACGTTGACAATAAAATGAAAATCAATGCACTCAACTCTTCAAATGACCAGACATCAGACTGCCTGTAAATAGACATGTCTGCCCAATACTGCGGCACTCACACATTCAGAAAGCCATAGAGTCATAGAGGTTTACAGCATGGAAACAGGCCCTTCGGCCCAACTTGTTCATGTTGCCCTTTTTTTAAAACCCCAAAGCTAGTCCCAATTGCCCGCGTTTGGCCCATATCCCTCTGTACCCATCTTACCCATGTAACTGTCTAAACGCTTTTTAAAAGACAAAATTGTACCCGCCTCCACTACTGCCTCTGGCAGCTCGTCCCAGACACTCACCACCCTCTGTGTGTGACACTAGGATTCAGAGAATCCTAGAGTCCCTACAGTGCAGAAGGAGGCCATTCAGCCCATCAAGCCTGCACCAACAACAATCCCACACAGGCCCTATCCCCCGAACCCCATGTATTTATCCTGCTAATCCCCCTGACAATTTAGCATGGCCAATCCACTTAACCAGCACGTCTTTCGGACTGAGAGAGGAAACTGGAGCACCCGGAGGAGACCCACGCAGACTTAGAGAGAAAGTGAAAACTCCACATGGTCACCCGAGACCCCAGTGCTGTGAGGCAGCAGTGCTCACCACTGTGCCACCCTATGTTCAAACCAACTTGTCTCTATATCTCCTCATGCAAAAAAATTATTCTGAAGGAGCATTTTGTAGAACTGACAGACTCCAACTCTCAACGATTAGAGTGATATCTCAAACTTGCATTTATATAGCGCCTTGGTGTGCTTCACAGGCGCTGTTATGAACTGAAGGAGATATTGGGTCAGATGACCAAAAGCTTGGATCAGAGAGGTGGATTTTCAAGAGCGCCTTAAAGGAAGGGAGAGAGAGAGAGAGGTGGGAAGATGTAGGGAGGGAATTGCAGAGCTTGGGGGTCCAGGCAGTATGAGGGTGGAGTGATTAAAGTTAGGGATGCACAGGAGGCCAGAATCCGAGGAGGAGCGCGGATATAACGGAGGGTTGTGGGGCTGGGAGGAGATCAGCGAGGAGTCTTAATGAGGCCGCACTTGGAATATAGTGTTCAATTCTGGTCGCCACACTACCAGAAGGATGTGGAGGGTTTGGAGAGGGTACAGAAAAGATTTACCAGGATATTGCCTGGTATGGAGGGCATTAGCTATGAGGAGAGGTTGGAGAAACTTGGTTTGTTCTCCCTGGAACCACGGAGGTTGAGGGGAGACCTGATAGAAGTCTACAAGATTATGAGGGGCATGGACAGAGTGGGTAGTCAGAAGCTTTTTCCCAGGGTGGAAGAGTCAATTACTAGGGGGCTCAGGTTTAAGGTGCGAGGGGCAAGGTTTAAAGGAGATGTATGAGGCAGATCTTTTACACAGAGGGTGGTGGGTGCCTGGAACTTGCTGCCGGGGGAGGTAGTGGAAGCGGATATGATCGGGAGTTTTAAGGGGCGTCTGGACAAATACATGAATAGGATGGGAATAGAGGGATATGGTCCCCGGAAGCGTAGGGGGTTTTAGTTAATTCGGGCAGCATGGTTGGTGCAGGCTTGGAGGGCCAAAGGGCCTGTTCCTGTGCTGTAATTTTCTTTGTTCTCTGGGTGAGGCCAGGGGGAGGGGAATGGGATTTGAAAGCAAGGAGGGGGATTTAAAATCTGAGCGTTGCTTCAAGTTTCTATGAGATCCCCTCTCACTCTTCTAAACTCCAGTGAATATAATCCTAACCGACTTAGTCTCTCCTTACACGACAGACCTGCCACCCTGGGAATCAGCCTGGACATATTTGCTCGTTTGGACAGTTGTTGTGATCTGGAAGGCTCTCTTTCAGTGACGCTGGCTGGAAAAAAAAGACTCGTTGGAAACAAAACAGGGGCAAACGAGTAAGGATGTGGGACTGCGGATAGGGGGCTAGCACTGGCACAATGGGCTGAATGGCCTCTATCTGCACCTCATGATTCTATGATATTGAAGGAAACTGCATGCAGAGCATTCATTTAGTTGATGAAAATTTCGCAAACTTCAGCAAGTTTAAAAATACGGAGATAATGTGGAACAGACAGCAAGCAGAGGTGCTTTTTGAAAGCGAAATAGGATAAAGACATGAAGGAGAAAGGAACAGAAAGATGGAGAGAGACAGGAAGAGGTTGGTGTGAAATATAAACAGGGCTGAAGGTTCTGCATAATTTTGTATAATGCGATGTTAAAACACTTTGACGTCTGTGAGTAGCTGTAGCTCTGGATAAAGAGCAGCATTGTTTCTGTATTTGCACAATCCCTTATTCATGTTGAAGAGAAAGTGGCAGGTGTTTAAGGTACAGAATTAAAAAACTGTAAAAAGTTAATTGAAACTTAACTTCCCTCACAGTTCCACACATCGCAGCAGTGCTTCATTAAGATACAGTTTACTGCGATAATTAGTGTCATTTCAAGGCTTTATTTGCCAATGTTGTTTTTGCACCAAAGAATGTTTCTTTTAGACTGAAAGCCAGAGATTTATCTGTGTGCCACATACGTGTAAATTATGTTTACACGTCCCTGCACACACATTCTAAAACACACACACAGACAGACAGACACATATACACACACACACTTACTAAAACAGACACATACGCACACTCTAAAACACACAGACACACACATACACACATTCCAAAACACAGATAGACACACACACACAGACACACATTCTAAAACACACACACAGACAGACAGACACATACACACACACACACTTTCTAAAACAGACACACACACACACTCTAAAACACACAGACACACACGCATACACACATTCTAATACACACACACACTTTCTAAAACAGACAGACACACATTCTAAAACACACAGACACATACACACACACACACACACTCCAAAACACACAGACAGACAGACACACATACACACATTCTAATACACACACTTTCTAAAATACAGATAGACTCACACACACACTTCCTAAAACACACAGGCAGACACACACACACACATTCTAAAACAGACAGACACACACACACAAACATACACACACACTTTCTGAAACACACACACACAAACACACACACACACAGACACACACACTCTAAACAGACAGACACACACACACACACACATACAATCTAAAACACACAGTCAGGCACAAACACACTCTAAAACACACACACACACAGTCAGAAACAGAAGCAATCAGAAACACACTCATAGACACACAGAAACACAAGTACACAAACATTGAAATAACACACTCATTCACAGAAGCACACACTCTTTTACACACACGTTAACTTCGGGATGTGGATTCTTGAATTAAGAGGTTGTGGGTTTATGTTTCGTTCCAGGACTGGGAGCTATAATCCAGACTGACACGCCCGGTGCAGCTATAGTCCAGACTGACACGCCCGGTACAGCTATAATCCAGACTGACACGCCCGGTGCAGCTATAATCCAGACTGACACGCCCGGTGCAGCTATAATCCAGACTGACACGCCCGGTACAGCTATAATCCAGACTGACACGCCCGGTACAGTACTGAGGATCAGCCACACAGTCAGAGTTGCTATGTCATGATTAAGATGATAAAATGCCCAATTAGAACCAAAGGACCATTGAACCATACAGTGCAGAAGGAGGCCATTCAGCCCATCAAGTCTGCACTGACCACAATCTCACCCAAGCCCTATCCCATGACCCCATGTATTTATCCTAGCTAGTCCCCCTGACACTAAGAGGCAATTTAGCATGGCCGATCCACCTAATCCACACATCTTTGGACTGTGGGAGGAAACCGGAGCCCCCGGAGGAAACCCACGCAGACACGGGGAGAACGTGCAAACTCCACACAGACAGTGACTGAGGCCAGAATTGACCCCTGGTCCCTGGCGCTGTGAGGCAGCAGGGCTAACCCACTGTGCCGCCGTGTACAGAAGGATGTAAAAAGCTCCCAGTCACCGTTTGGTGAAGGCATGAGGAGTTCTCCCCGGTGTCCCGGCCAATATTAAACCCACAACATTACAAATTAGATTCGTTGCTCGCTATCACACTGCTGTTCAGGGAGTTTGCTGTGAATAAATTGGTTGCCACGTTGCCTACATTATAAAGTGACAGCAGGTTGGGGGCTTCCAGGGGTTGTGAAAGCATCGAGAAAGGCAAGCCTTCCCTTCCCATTGGTGACACCTCCATGGTCCAGGTTCTGGGCACAATTTCCTGACCATTCTTTCTGCTATTCACACGAGATGACTCCTCAGATATACACACATCTCAACACCCTGATCTGTTCAATGTCGATTGCCCCATGCACCCCCTCCCTTCCCCTCATGCGGCGGACTATTCACTCCAATGTCCACCCCTCAGTTTGTGCACACCCTCGGTGTGGCTCTCACTCCCCCCTTCCCAGAGATTCGGCTATTCCTTACTGCACCCTTCCCAGTCTATGGACTGTCCACAATCAGTCAGGATAGGCAGCAACACCTCCTCCACGATCATCCTCAACACCGGTGCCCCACAAGGCTGTGTTCTCAGCTCCCTACTATACTCCTTATACACCTGTGACTGTGTGGCCAAATTCCCCTCCAATTCGATTTTCAAGTTTGCTGATGACACCACCGTAGTGGATCGGATCTCAAACAATGACGAGACAGAGTACAGGAATGAGATAGAGAATCTGGTGAACTGGTGCGGTGACAATAATCTCTCCCTCAATGTCAACAAAACGAAGGAGATTGTCATCGACTTCAGGAAGCGTAAAGGAGAACATGCCCCTGTCTACATCAACGGGGACGAAGTAGAAAGGCTCGAGAGCTTCAGGTTTTTAGATGTCCAGATCACCAACAACCTGTCCTGGTCCCCCCATGCCGACACTATAGTTAAGAAAGCCCACCAACGCCTCTACTTTCTCAGAAGACTAAGGAAATTTGGCATGTCAGCTACGACTCTCACCAACTTTTACAGATGCACCATAGAAAGTATTCTTTCTGGTTGTATCACAGCTTGGTGTGGCTCCTGCTCTGCCCAAGACCGCAAGGAACTACAAAAGGTCATGAATGTAGCCCAATCCATCACGCAAACCAGCCTCCCATCCATTGATTCTGTCTACACTTCCCACTGCCTCGGAAAAGCAGCCAGCATAATTAAGGACCCCACGCACCCCGGACATTCTCTCTTCCACCTTCTTCCGTCGGGAAAAAGATACAAAAGCCTGAGAACACGTACCGACCGACTTAATAACAGCTTCTTCCCTGCTGCCATCAGACATTTGAATGGACGTACCTCGCATTAAGTTGATCTTTCTCTACACCCTAGCTATGACTGTAACACTACATTCTGCACTCTCTCATTTCCTTCTCTATGAACAGCGTGCTTTGTCTGTACAGCGCGTGAGAAACAATACTTTTCACTGTATACTAATACATGCGGCAATAATAAATCAAATAATCAAATCAAACCATTCCAATGTCACACCACAATCATGCTAAAGGCAATTTAAGGATGTATCCATACAGGAAGTTGCCCAGAATGCAATATTCAATGAAATGATGGCAGAGTTTCAACTTCTGAAATCTTCTGCAAAAAAATCCATTCTATCTATTGGTCGTTCTTTGTGCAACCGGATATCAACTCTAAACACACCTCTACGTCTGGTGGGAGGCTTAATGGTGATCTGACAAGCGAGGTTCAAAACTGTGAATGGACAGGAGCAGCTGTGGAGAAAATAGAGAACTTTCTCGACCAGTGGGGGAATCCAAAACTAGCGCCCAAGTCACTACGGCGACTTGCATGTTGTAGGCTGGTGCTATGGATGCGTGCGGTTATGGGGATAGGTCCTGGGAGGGGGGGGTGGGTTAGGTAAGATGTTCTTTCAGAGAGGGGCGGCACGGTAGCACAGTGGTTAGCACTGCTGCTTCACAGCTCCAGGGACCTGGGTTCGATTCCCGGCTTGGGTCACTGTCTGTGTGGAGTTTGCACATTCTCCTCATGTCTGCTTGGGTTTCCTCCGGGTGCTCCGGTTTCCTCCCACACTCCAAAGATATGTGGGTTAGATTGATTGGCCATGCTAAAAAAATTGCCCCTTAGCGTCCTGAGATGTGTAGGTTAGAGGGATTAGTGGGTAAATATGTAGGGATATGGGGGTAGGGCCTGGGTGGGATTGTGGTCGGTGCAGACTCGATGGGCCGAATGGCCTCTTTCTGCACTGTAGGGATTCTATGGTTCTACAGACATAGAAACATAGAAGGTAGGAGCAGGGGGAGGCCATTCGGCCCTTCGAGCCTGCTCCACCATTCATCACGATCATGGCTGATCGTCCAACTCAATAGCCTAATCCTGCTTTCTCCCCATAACCTTTGATCCCATTCACCCCAAGTGCTATGATCCAGCCGCCTCTTAAATACATTCAATGTTTTGGCATCAACTACTTCCTGTGGTAATGAATTCCACAGGAATGGATGGTGATGGTAGAGGCTCCAATGTTCTCTCCATCACATGGCTCTTACTGCCGGCCCCGGGAATGTGTCGGAAGGACCTTGCAGGCGGATACGCAACCTTGCCGTATGAAGAGAGATCGAACAGTTTAGGCCGATAGTCTCTGGAATTTCGAAGAATGAGGGGAGATCAAATTGAGGTGGACAAGATGATAAAAGATGTGGATAAAGTAGATGTGGAGCGGATGCTTCCTCTTGTGGGACATTCCAGGATGAGAGGTCATAGTCTTAGGATAAGGAGCAGCAAATTTAAAACAGAGTTGAGGAGAAACTACTTCTCCCAAAGGGTTGTGAATCTGTGGAATTCGCTGCCCCAAAGTGCGGTGGATGCTGGGACAGAGTAAATTTGAGGAGGAGTTAGACAAATTTTTAATTGGGAATGGGTTGAAGGGTTATGGGGAGAAGGCAGGAAAATGGGGATGAGGAGCATATCAGCCATGATCGAATGGCGGAGTGGACTCAATGGGCCGAATGGCCTAATTCTGCTCCTATATCTTATGAACTTTCTGGCCGCGTTCTGAATGCTCTTTCTGTGGCCATGAGGTACTTGAGTGCGGCTCAATCCTCAGAGGCAGAGACACTGTCCCAATAGACCTCTGTGTGCGGGTCACTAATAAACCCGAGAAGGAAACAAAGTGAAACCTCTTTACTCAGAGAGTGGGGAGAATGTGGCGTGTTTGAGGTTGATAGCAGGGGTCCATCGAGAGAAGGTGATGGAGCACAGGAGAGAGAAGGTGGATGCTGAAAGGCTGAGGTGAGGCAGCTGGAATGGGAGGATACATGTGTGGGATATGAGCACCGGCACAGACTGGTTGGGCCGAATGGCCTATGTCTTCATTGTATAGAAGTGCAGAACAATACAGCAAAGAAAGCTGCCACTAGTCTCATGAGCATGCATAGTGTATACCCTGCTATCGCATTGCAGGCACATAGGAACACAGGAATTAGGAGAAGTCGGCAAGTTCAGTCCTTCGAGCCTGCTCCGCCATTCAATCAGATCATGGCTGATCTCTCCCTGGTCTCAGATCAACCTCCCCACCTGTTCCCCATATCCCCTTATCCCCTTTTCTAAAATCAGAAATATATCTATCTCCTTCTTGAGACCATTCAATGATTCAGACTCCCCCGCGCGATGGGGCAGCGAGTTCCACAAATTCACCACCCTCTGCGAGAAGTGGTTCCTCCTCATCTCAGTTTTAAATCTACCGCCTCTCAACCTATACCTGTGGCCTCTTGTTCCAGATTGCTCCGCTTTCTAACCGCTCTTGAACCTCTGACGAGATTTATTAAGATGATTTTCTGCTCTCAATTTAGATTTCTGGTGTCCACAGTATATTTTGCTTTCGTCTCAGTGACCATGGGGGTGAATTTTCCCTTCTCGCCCACCGCGAGAGGGTTTAAAGTTTATTCATTATCGTCACAAGTCGGCTTACATTAACACTGCACTGAAATTACTGTGAAATTCCCCTAGTCACCACACTCCGGGCGCCTGTTCGGGTACACTGAGGGAGAATTTAGCAAGGCCAATGCACCTAACCAGCACGTCTTTCAGACTGTGGGAGGAAACTGGAGTGCCCGGAGGAAACCCACGCAGACACGGGGAGAACGTGCAAACTCCACACAGACAGTGACCCGAGCCGGGAATCGAACCCAGGTCTCTGGCGCTGTGAGGCAGCAGTGCTAAACACTATGCCACACCATGGGCGGACCATGGAAAGGTCCGTCAATCTCGGGCGAGATTTTCCGGCTTCGGGGCGAGTGCAGCTGGAAAATCTCGCCCCATGTGTCTGCAACAAAGTGTTATGGCAACCCACATACAGCAGACCTCACTCAGCTTCTTTCCAAACGCATAAGAATTTGCCACTCCTATGTGGCGCAGAAGTCATTTATTCATCTTCCCTTCCCCCGAAAAAATCTTTTCCTTTCATTGTTATTTATTACCTGATCTATTTATTGACTGACCTCCTTCCTAATGACAAGCTTGGGCTTGTTGGCTGGCTGGATTTAGTGTAAGTATTTCCCCCAACAGATAATTGGAAAAGAAAAATACCCTAATACGACTTCAGTCAATCTTTCATGTTCCTTGGACCTTTTTTTTATCATTTTGGTATATATTTGATGTATAAGGATATTATTAAACTAGAAAGAGTGCAAAAAAGATTTACTAGGATGCTACCGGGACTTGATGGTTTGAGTTATAAGGAGAGACTGGATAGACTGGGACTTTTTTCTCTGGAGCGTAGGAAGCTGAGGGGTGACCTTATAGAGGTCTATAAAATAATGAGGGGCATAGACAAGGTAGATAGTCAATATCTTTTCCCAAAGGTAGGGGAGTCTAAAACTAGAGGGCATAGGTTTAAGGTGAGAGGGGAGAGATACAAAAGGGTCCAGAGGGGCAATTTTTTCACACACGGGGTGGTGAGTGTCTGGAACAAGCTGCCAGAGGCAGTAGTAGAGGCAGGTACAATTTTGTCTTTTAAAAAGCATTTAGAAAGTTACATGGGTAAGATGGGTATAGAGGGATATGGGCCAAATGCAGGCAAGGAACTACAAAAGGTTGTGAATGTAGCCCAATCCATCGCGCAAACCAGCCTCCCATCCATTGACTCTGTCTACACTTCCCGCTGCCTCGGCAAAGCAGCCAGCATAATTAAGGACCCCACGCACCCCGGACATTCTCTCTTCCACCTTCTTCCGTCGGGAAAAAAGACACAAAAGTCTGAGGTCACGTACCAACCGACCCAAGAACAGCTTCTTCCCTGCTGCTGTCAGACTTTTGAATGGCCCTACCTCGTATTAAGTTGATCTTTCTCTACACCCTAGCTATGACTGTAACACTACATTCTGCACTCTCTCCTTTCCTTCTCTATGAACGGTATGGTTTGTCTGTGTAGCGCGCAAGAAACAATAGTTTTCACTGTATGTTCATACATGTGACAATAATAAATCAAATCAAATCAAATCAAATCAATTGGGATTAGCTTAGGGGTTCAAAAAAAAGGGCGGCATGGACAAGTTGGGCCGAAGGGCCTGTGTCCATGCTGTAAACCTCCATGACTCTATGGGTCCTCTTAGATTCATTTCTGAGATTGAAAGGGTTACTGGAAAAGAAATGCAAAAGATAACATGGCAAAGGGACTGATATTTGTCTTAAATTTTGTATCTGAGAATATCTCCCTCTTCCCATTAAAGATGGACTCAATGATAGCAAGTAGACCCTTGTTAAGCATCACCCGTGCCCGGACCCTGATATACAAAGGAGCAGCCGTTAATAGATAGTTCCTTCAGTGAACGAGACAAATATTTCAGTAGCTCTTCATTAACGGCAAATCAACAAGTGATATTTTAATGCATGGCTCTCTCTCCTTCTCTCCCCTAGTGGGACTGCAGTCGAGAGTGTGATGTACAGTACAGAGAGAGAGGCATTATCAGATGTCTCATCCCAATGCTCTAACCATTGAAGACTTCACAGTCAGTGCTAAAGGAGTGCGTTTAATTGACTGATAGACAGTGTCTCTTTTGTTCACAGAGTACAGCAAAGTAATGGCAGCTTGCAAGCCCCAGCCATGCATCAGCTCTCCCGAGGCTAGTAACTAGGGGAATATGTGTAAGGAATAAATAAATAATCTAATTATTGAGCCACTTCCTGTCACGTTAACTCCAATTTGTTGGCTTTGAAGACAACAAAACGAGGCATTTTTCCTCATTATGTTTCACTTTTTTCCACCACTGATAATCCCAGGCAGATTAAAGGGCGGCTGATTGGAGTTTTTTGTCACGGAACTGTGAGACAGCTAGCAGCACCGAGAGAGAGAGAGGAGAGGGAGGGAGGGGGGGTGTGTGCGCAGGAGAATGAAAAGCCTTCGTGTTTGTCTCATTTCCAGCTCGCAGACGGCCAAATGCCGCTGCCCCCATATCGAGTTGCCAGCTGTACAGCAAATGTGTGCGCCTCAGATGGAGGCCTGTTCAGACCACAGGTTCCATCTCCAGCTCTCTCAGGACACTGCCAGACCAGTTCCACTAACGCAGGCACAGAGCGTTGCTCGGGGTGGGGGGTGGGGGGGGGAAACCTTGCGAAAGCAGAAAACAAACAACAAAAAAAAGGAAGACCTGGGACTTGTCCACACTGCAAATCTGCTTCTCTTTATGAACTGGATCTCGGGCAGTAGATCTGAGATAGACGCTGTGCCCAGGGTAAGGGATACAGCACAATGCTCGCGATTGTGATTGGAATTATTCTCCAGATCAGACATGGATTGAAGTGGTCCTTCAAAGCCCATTTTTCCAAGGTTTCATTTAATCCCAGAATTACAGGATTTTGGCAAAAATAATAAAAGGGAATCTAAAATGATTCATGAGTGAGTGCTCTGGGCCGGATCTAAAATCGGAACTTGGGAAACAAATTCAAATGTTATACTCATAGAATCCCTACACTGCAGAAGGAGGCCATTCAGCCCATCGAGTCTGCACCGACCACAATCCCACCCAGGCCCTATCCCCGAATGGGATCAAAGGTCATGGGGAGAAAGCAGGATTAGGCTATTGAGTTGGATGATCAGCCATGATCGTAATGAATGATTTTTTACACTGAGGGTGGTGGGTGCCTGGAACTCGCTGCCGGGGGAGGTAGTGGAAGCAGATACGGTAGTGACTTTTAAGGGGCGTCTTGACAAATACATGAATAGGATGGGAATAGAGGGATATGGTCCCCAGAAGGGTAAGGGGTTTTAGTTCAGTCGGGCAGCATGGTCGGTGCAGGCTTGGAGGGCCGAAGGGCCTGTTCCTGTGCTGTAATTTTCTTTGTTCTTTGAATGGTGGAGCAGGCTCGAAGGGCCAAATGGCCTCCTCCTGCCCTATCTATAAGATCTCTCTGAGGGGAGATCTTATAGAAACATATAAGATTATGAAGGGAATAGATAAGATAGAAGCAGGGAAGTTGTTTCCACTGGCGGGTGAAACTCGAATTAGAGGGCATAGCCTCAAAATAAGGGGGAGCAGATTTAGGACTGAGTTGAGGAGGAACATCTTCACACAAAGGGTTGTGAATCTGTGGAATTCCCTGCCCAGTGAAGCAGTTGAGGCTACCTCATTGAATGTTTTTAAGGCAAGGATAGATAGATTTTTGAACAGTAAAGGAATTGAGGGTTATGGTGAGTGGGTGGGTAAGTAGAGCTGAGTCCACAAAAAGATCAGCCATGATCTTATTGAATGGCGGAGCAGTCTTGAGGGGCCAGATGGCCTACTCCTGCTCCTAGTTCTTATGTTCTTATTTTCTATGTTTCTATGTAGCCCCATGTATTTACCCTGCTAGTCTGCCTGACACTAAGGGGAAATTGAGCACCGCCAATCAATCTAACCTGCACATCTTTGGATCTGGGTGAAGATATTTATCATCGCCCCTTCTCTGAACTCTGCGTTTCTACGCAGATCATTTCGAAGGAGACAGACTTGTCCTCGTGAACAGCTGGACAGAACGTGAGCGATCGGAGGAGGCCGGAGACACAGAGCGCCCCGCTCCCGTTACCGAGACTGAGTGTCAGCTGAGCCGGAGAGATCCTGGGCCCCTCCTGGCCCCACTCGTGCCTGCAGCTGCTCCTTTAAACATGCAATGGCAACAGGAAATTCAGGAAAAGCACATCCCCCAGACGTCCTCCCTTTTCTCACCCCCTCCCAACCTCCCCCGAACCCCCAATCCTCCCCCCGCCCCCTCCCACCCTCCCCCGAACCCCCAATCCTCCCCCACCCCCTCCCACCCCGCTGCAGAGCTCAGGCCGGCTCAACAACAACAACTCACATTCATACGGCATCCTTCGATTATTCAAACATCCCCGAGCGCTTCACAGGAGTGTTATAAAGTAAATTTGACACAAAGCCACGAAAGCTAACCTTTGTCCAGCATCTCCTAACGTCTTCCTAAACATCAGCTAAACAAAAGCAGGTTACACGGAACATCACTTTCCCAGAAGGAAACATGAAATAGGGGCGGTGGAACAATTCCAGTCAGGCAAGTGAGGGGATGGCCCGCTTGAATATGAACTCCCTGATTAAGGGCCAAATTGATGGTTCAATCAGGGAGCGCCATGCTCTGTATTTAATCAGGCGTGTCAGTTCCTCTGACACTCCGGATGTGGACTGCAGACTGAGAGCACTCTGTTGAATGTTGTTGGATCTTGTAAATAAAGGAATTCTGGTGAAGGGACTTCCTCCTCTGAGGACTTATTACAGGCGGGTTACATTCCTGACCAAAAACTTTCTATATTTAAAAGCCTATTGGTTGCCTTGAACTGAACTGCCCCAAGGTGTCCCTGGTGAACTCTTGCTAACTCAGCACTGAGGCCGAGGCTGAGCGAGGTGATATTACGGAGGTGGAAATAGGCAGCTACAGCGATGGCACAAATTGGAGGTTCGGGAATGACTTCAGCAGAGTTTACCACAGAATGTTCCTTCTTTATTCATTCACGGGATGTGGGCATCGCTGGCTAGGCCAGGGTTTAATCCGCATCCCTAATCACCCTTTCAGAAGGTGGCGGTGAGCTGCCTTGTGGAACCCGCTACAGTCCATGAGGTGTAGGTACACCCACAGTGCTGTTAGGGAGGGAGTTCCAGGATTTTGACAGTGACTGTGAAGGAACAGCCGATATATTTTCAAGTCAGGATGGTGAGTGGCTTGGAGGGGAACTTCCAGGTGGTGGTGTTCCCATGTATCTGCTGCCCTTGTCCATCTAGCTGGAAGAGGTTAAGAGTTTGGAAGGTGCTGTGTTAAAATAGCTTTCCAGAAACCCTGAGGCAACCAATCTTGCAACGTTCAGAAGGTTCGAAGTCTCTCTCCATTCCATCTGTCACACTCTTTATGATGTCACCCAGCAGAGAGCGGCTTCTCCTACTTATCCTGTCCCTTTCCCAAGATGCCATTGAACAAATTTGTCTGTCATCAGAGATACACAACACTGAATATTAAAATCTTTGCTTTCAAATCCCTCCAAAACCTCAACCTCTTCCCTACTGCCTCACCCTCTATCTCTGCAATTTCCTCCTACCCTCCCACATCCCTGTGCTGCTCCGAGCTAAGGAAATTTGGCATGTCCACTACGACTCTCACCAACTTTTACAGATGCACCATAGAAAGCATTCTTTCCGTCTGTGTCAGAGCTTGGTATGGCTCCTGCTCTGCCCAAGACCGCAAGAAACTACAAAGAGTTGTGAACAAAACCCAGTCCATCACTCAAACCAGCCTCTCTGACTGTAAGACTACATTCTGCACTCTCTCGTTTCCTTCTCTATGAACGGTATGCTTTGTCTGTATAGCGTGCGAGAAACAATACTTTTCACTGTATACGAATACATGCGACAATAATAAATCAAATCAAATCAAATTACATCTCATCCACTGACTCTGTCTACACTTCCCGCTGCCTCGGAAAAGTACCCAGGTTCGATTCCTGGCCTGGGTTACTGTCTGTGTGGAATCTGCACGTTCTCCCCGTATCTGCATGGGTTTCTTCCGGGTGCTCCGGTTTCCTCCCACAGTCTGAAAGACATGTTGGTTAGGGTGCATTGGCCATGCTAAATTCTCCCTCAGTGTAACCCGAACAGGCGCCTGAGCGTGGCGACTGGGGGATTGTCACAGTAACTTCATTGCGGTGTTAATGTGACCTACTTGAGACAGTAATAAATAAACTTCAAACTTTAATCAAGGACCCCACGCACCCCGGACATACTCATTCCCACCTTCTTCCTTCGGGAAAAAGATATAAAAGTCTGAGGTCACGTACTAATTGACTCAAGAACAGCTTCTTCCCTGCTGCTGTCAGACTTTTGAATGAACCTACCTTGCAGGATATATTGGCATTGGAGGGAGTGCAGAGAAGGTTCACCAGGTTGATACCGGAGATGAGGGGTTTGGATTATGAGGAGAGGCTGAGGAGATTGGGTTTGTACTCGTTGGAGTTTAGAAGGATGAGGGGGGATCTTATGGAGACTTATAAGATAATGCGGGGGCTGGATAGGGTGGAGGCGGAGAGATTCTTTCCACTTAGTAAGGAAGTTAAAACTAGAGGACACAGCCTCAAAATAAAGGGGGGTCGGTTTAAGACAGAGTTGAGGAGGAACTTCTTCTCCCAGAGGGTGGTGAATCTCTGGAATTCTCTGCCCACTGAGGTGGTGGAGGCTACCTCGCTGAATATGTTTAAAGCGCGGATGGATGGATTCCTGATCGGTAAGGGAATTAAGGGTTATGGGGAGCAGGCGGGTAAGTGGTACTGATCCACGTCAGATCAGCCATGATCTTATTGAATGGCGGGGCAGGCTCGAGGGGCTAGATGGCCTACTCCTGCTCCTATTTCTTATGTTCTTATGTTCTTATTAAGTTGATCTTTCTCTACACCCTAGCTATGACTGTAACACTACATTCTGCATCCTCTCCTTTCCTTCTCCCTTATGCACTCTATGAACGGTATGCTTTGTCTGTATAGCGCGCACGAAACAATACTTTTCACTGTATGTTAATACATGTGACAATAATAAATCAAATCAAAAAACTCCCGGCCTCTTGACCATCACTGACTTTAATCGCTCCAACACTGGTGGCTGTGTCTTCAGCTGCCGGGGACCTAAACTCCGGAAGTCTCTCCTTATACCTCCCCGCCTCGCTCTTCTCCTGCATAAGATGCTCCTTGAAACCTACACCTCTCTGACCAAGCTTTTGGTCACCCGCCCTGACACCTCGCTACGTGGCTGGACACCATTCGTTTGTTCGGGAATCATCCGTGTGACGCATGTTGGGATGTGGGTTAAAAGGCGTCACATAAATGCAAATGGATGTTGTTTGTTGCTGAGGAGCGAAGGATGGGTTTGATACGAGGACCCCAAAGCAGGGGTTGGCCGCTTTTCGGGTTGCCGAGTTTGAGCTGAAAAGCTACGTCAGTGTTTTTATCTTCTAACTTTCAACCTTCACTGCGAGGTCACCAGAAAAATGCCTGGCATCTGCTTTCTCCAGACCAGATCTGGGCACCGGTCCACAGACACTTCAAGGTGAATCCGGAGGGATTCTTGGCAAGAAAATGAAATCTGAATGAGGGATGAGTGAGATAATGTACGTGGGGAGGGCACAGCTCAATAAATGAAGCATCAACAGCAATTAGCCCATTGAGCAGTTCAGCAGAAAAAGCACAGCATCCGTCCCATCTGGAGAACCCCCCCCCCCCCTCTCCCCGCCCGAGTCCAAGCCGCAATCGTAGCTGTCATTTTGAGCGTTGGCGAGGCAGCGTTGGCGCGTCTCCCCGAGTCAGAAGGTCGCGGGTTCAGCTGCCTCGAGGCTGACACTCCAGTGTGGGTGTGGAGGGAGTGCCGCACTGTCTGGGGTGCCTTCTTTCAGGTGAGAAACTAAACCGAGGATCCATCTGCCCTCTCAAGATCATACCGCCACTGCACTGAAGGAAAACTGGGCGGGGGGTGGAGTTAGAGTTAGGGTAACCGGTATTTATCCCTATTTATTTATCCCAGTGTTTATGGGGCGGCATGGTGGCACAGTGGTTGGCACTGCTGCCTCACAGCGCCAGGGACCTGAGTTCGATTCCCGGCTTGGGTCACGGTCTGTGTGGAGTCTGCACGTTCTCCCCGTGTCTGCGTGGGTTTTCTCCGGGTGCTCCGGTTTCCTCCCACATTCTGAAAGACGTGCTGGTTAGGGTGCATTGATCCGAACAGGCGCCGGAGTGTGGCGACGAGGGGAATTTCACAGTAACTTCATTGCAGTGTTAATGTAAGTCTACCTTTGACACTAATAAATCAACAGAAACAAAATCACAAATTATCGGAGGAGTGATGGCACTGCTGTTTGTGGGATCTTGCTGTGTACAGCTCCTTCCTCCATCGCAGCAGTGCGGCGCGGATTGCAAAGTGCTGTGTGATGCCCAGAGGTTGTGAATGGCGCTACACAAATGCACACTTTTTTTTAGGGACACGCCTTCTATTTATAATCTTGAATCTTCGGGTTAACTTTGCGCAGACTGTCTGCGGAGAATCATTCTGCCACACACTGCAGAGCTCCTCTCACTATTGGCTGACAAGACTGCAGTCTGCGGGGGTGGGGGTGGGGGGGGTGGCTGAGAGAGAGGGGGGTAAAATACTGGCCCAGTAACTCAGCCAATCATTGATCTACCAAACCCCACCAAAGCGAAGCTTCCTCCCATTCAATAAGGCAAAGGGTCTGATTCTAACCTTCGACAACAGGGCGGGCTTTGAATCAGTTAGAATCTCACCCAAAGCCACAGTAGAATTGTACAGCACCCAAACAGGCAATTCGGCCCCTCTGCTCCATGCTGCTGTCCCATGTTCCATTCAAACCTCCCTCTTCACCTTGTCCGATGCACATATCCTTCTATTACTCTCTCTCACTCATGGGTTCATCCAGATTTCCATTAAATACATCCAAACTGCTCACCTCACCCACTCCATGCAGAATCAATGAATGCTTACAGCACAGAAAGAAGCCACTGGGTGGGTGCCGGCCTCCTGTAAGAGTTCTGTTAAGTCCCACTCATAGAATCCCTACAGAGCAGAAGGAGGCTATTCAGTCCATCGAATCTGTACCGATCACAATCCCACCCAGGTTCTATCCCTATAACCCCACCTATTTCATAGAAATCATAGAATCCCTACAGTGCAGAAGGAGTCCATTCAGCCCATCGAATCTGTACCGATCACAATCCCACCCAGGCCCTATTCCCATAACCCCACACATTTACCCTGCTAATCCCCCTTACACTAGGGTCAACTTAGCACGGCCAATCAACCTAACCTGCACATGGGAGGAAACCGGAGCACCCGGAGGAAACCCACGCAGACACGGGGAGAACGTGCAAACTCCGCACAGACAATCACCCAAGCCGGGAGTAGAACCCGGGTCCCTGGCGCTGTGAGGCAGCAGTGCTAACCACTGTGTCGCCGTGCCACTCCTCCGCACCCCCTCCGCTCCCCCTGTAACTCTGCAAATATTTTGTTTTCAGACAGTTAGCCAACTGCCTTTTGAAAGTTATAACTCAATCTCCATCACACTCCCAGCAGTGTCCTCCAGAGTATTCCAGACCCTACCCACTGGCTGTGCAATAAAATTCCTTCTTTTACCTAAAACCGATGCCCTCTGGTTCTTGACATCGCCAAGGGGGGAACCGCTTCCCCCTCTCTAAACAGTGTAGACACCTCACTTGGTAGAGAGTTTCCCCACTTTCTGAGTTGGGTGCCACACCTAGAGTATTGTGTACAGTTTTGGTCTCTTTTTCTGAGGAAGGATGTTCTTGCTCTCGAGGGAGTGCAGCGAAGGTTTACCAGGCTGATTCCGGGGATGGCGGGACTGATGTACGAGGAGAGATTGACTAGGTTAGGATTGTTTTCACTGGAGTTCAGACGAATGAGGGGGGATCTCATAGAGACTTATAAAATTCTAACAGGACTAGACAGGGTAGATACAGGGAGGATGTTCCCGATGGTGGGGGGAGTCCAGAACCAGGGGTCACAGTCTGAGGATTCAGGGTAGACCATTTAGGACGGAGATGAGGAGACATTTCTTCATCCAGAGTGGTGAGCCTGTGGAATTCATTACCACAGGAAGTAGTTGATACCAAAACATTGAATGTATTCAAGAGGCGGCTGGATATAGCACTTGGGGCAAATGGGATCAAAGGTTATGGGGAGAAAGCAGGATTAGGCTATTGAGTTGGATGATCAGCCATGATCGTGATGAATGGCAGAGCAGGCTGGAAGGGCCGAATGGCCTCCTCCTGTTCCTATCTTTGAACTTTTCTGTGAACTTCCTATTGCATTGATTAGTGACTATCTTGTATTTATGATCCTAGTACCGGACTCCTCAACAAATCGTCTCTACATCTACCCTCGCAAACCCCTTGAAGATTTTTAAGACCTCTAGCAGATCACCATCTCACCTTTCTCTTTTCTGGAGAGAGGGATTTGACTGGAAAGGAATTGTGTTGATAAAGAGGTGAACATTCTGTGTACATCAACACTTGCTGCTAACTCTGAATTTCACTGAATTGTAGTGTTGTGATTTTTGTGTTAATTGTTAATTCCACAAAGAATGCCGCTGGTAATATGTTTAAAAGCTTCAGTAGTTTTGATTTGAATAGCTTCAGAATGGAACCCCAGAGATGGAAGCTCTGGGATATTGCAACTAGGCCCTTTTACAACAAAAAACACACAGAGACAGAGACATAGATACACGGAGAGAGACATAGGCACACAGAGAGACACAAAGAGACACACAAACACAGAGAGAGAGAGAGAGACACACACAGAGACACAGAGAGACACACAGACACACAGAGACATAGACACTCAGAGCAACACACAGGCACATTGAGACACACAGACACCATAGGGAGAGAGACACACACACACAGAGACACAGAGAGACACACAGAGCCACATTGAGAGACACACAGACACACAGAGACATAGACACACAGAGAGAGACACAGACACACAGAGAGACACACACAGAGAGACACAGACACAGAGAGACACACAGAGACACAAAAAGAAACACAGACACACAGAGCCACAGACACCCACAGACACAAAGATAGATACACACAGGCACAGAGAGACACAGAGACAGAGGCACACACACAAACTCACAGAGATGCATCATTATGAAGTGCTTCGAAAGGTTAGTCATGGCACAAATTAATTCCAGCCTCCCAGATGGCCTGGATCCACTACAGTTTGCTTATCGCTGCAACAGGTCCACAGCAGACGCCATCTCCCTGGCCCTACACTCAACCCTGGAACACCTAGATAACAAAAGCACCTATGTCAGACTCCTATTTATTGATTACAGCTCAGCCTTCAACACCATTATTCCCACAAAACTCATCTCCAAACTCTGTGGCCTGGGCCTCGGCACCTCCCTCTGCAACTGAATCCTGAACTTCCTAACTCACAGACCACAATCAGTAAGGATAGGCAACAACACCTCCTCCACGATCATCCTCAACACTGGTGCCCCACAAGGCTGTGTTCTCAGCCCCCTACTATACTCCTTTTACACCTATGACTGTGCGGCCAAATTCCTGTACAATTCGATTTTCAAGTTTGCTGACGACACCACCGTAGTGGGTCGGATCTCAAACAATGACGAGACAGAGTACAGGAATGAGATAGAGAATCTGGTGAACTGGTGCGGCAACAATAATCTCTCCCTCAATGTCAACAAAATGAAGGAAATTGTCATCGACTTCAGGAAGCGTAAAGGAGAACATGCTCCTGTCTACATCAATGGGGACGAAGTAGAAATGGTCGAGAGCTTCAAGTTTTTATGGGGATAGGATCTGGGTAGGAATTTGGTTGGTGTGGATCTGATGGGCTGAATGGCCTTCATTTGCACTGTAGAGATTATTACATAAAATAAAAAACACTAAAGCTGATCACAAACAACCTGTCCTGGTCCCCCCATGCCGACACTATAGTTAAGAAAGCCCACCAATGCCTCTACTTTCTCAGAAGACCAAGGAAATTTGGCATGTCAGCTACGACTCTCACCAACCTTTACAGATGCACCATAGAAAGCATTCTTTCTGGTTGTATCACAGCTTGGTATGGCTCCTGCTCTGTCCAAAACCGCAAGAAACTACAGTAGTCGTGAATGAAGCCCAGTCCACACTTCCCACTGCCTCAGAAACGTGCAAAGTTGGGGTGGCACAGTGGTTAGCACTGCTGCCTCTCAGCTCCAGGGATCTGGATTCGATTCCCGGCTTGGGTCACTGTTTGTGTGGAGTTTGCACGTTCTCCCCGTGTCGGCGTGGGTTTCCTCCGGGTGCTCCGGTTTCCTCCCACAGTCCAAAGCTGTGCGGGTTAGGTTGATTGGCCATGCTAAATTGACCCTAGTGTGAGGGGGACTAGCTAGGGTAAATGCATGGGGTTACGGGAATAGGGCCTGGGTGGGATTGTGGCTGGTGCAGACTCGATGGGCCAAATGGCCTCCTCCTGCACTGTAGGGATTCTATGATTCTAAGGTTCTGAATTTGGTATAGTTTAACAGTAAGTCTTTATTCACTACTCATAACTAGTTACACAGATACAGTATAAACTCGGAGGCAGTGACATAATGGTATTGTCACTGGACTAGTAATCCAGAGACACAGGGGACCCAGGTTCGAATCCCACCACGGCAGATGATGAAATTTGAATTCAATAAAAATCTGGGATTAAGAATCTACTGACGGTCATGAAACCATTGTCGATTGTTGGAAAAAACCCATCTGGTTCACTGATGTCCTTTAGGGAAGGAAATCTGCCGTCCTTACCCGGTCTGGCCTACATGTGACTCCAGACCCACAGCAATGTGGTTGACTCTCAATTGCCCTCCAAGGGCAACTAGGGATGGGCAATAAATGCTCTCCAGCCAGCGACGCCCACATCTCATAAATGAATGGAGCTGTCTCCATGCTTGTCTCGATACACGTCTCTGTCCAGTACAAGACTGCCCTCTAGACTCAAGTCATGTGCTCCACCACAGTGTGGGTCAGTTCCATGCTTTGGAACTTGCTTCCACCACACTTTCATGATGTGGAGATGCCGGCGTTGGACTGGGGTGGGCACAGTAAGTAGTCTCACAACACCAGGTTAAAGTCCAACAGGTTTATTTGGTAGCACGAGCTTTCGGAGCGCTGCTCCTTCATCGCCTGTTGGACTTTAACCTGGTGTTGTCAGAACTCTTACTGTACCACACTTTCAGGCAGCGCCTTCCAGATCACAACAACTCGCTGTGTTTGATTACTCCTCATCTTCCCCCTGTTCTTTTTGCAGATTAAATCTGTGCGCCTCTGGTTACAGATCCTCCTGCCACTGGAAGCTGGATTCTCCTCACTTACTCTGTCAAAATCCTTCAAACATTTTAACTCTTACAGCAAATCTCCCACCACCATTCTCCACATTTAGAGCAGCCAAGTCTCACCACATAACTGAAGCCCCCCGACCCTGTTACCATTCATTCTGAACCATAGAAATAGAGCTAGACTTTTCAGGAGTGAAGTTAGGAATCTCGCCCTTCAAGCAGAGGAGGGTAGTGTTTGGAATTGTGTGTGGGTTTCCTCCGGGTGCTCCAGTTTCCTCCCACAGTCCAAAGATGTGCAGGTTAGGGGGATTGGCTATGGTAAATTGTCCCTTAATGTCCAAAGATGTGCAGGTTCGGGGGATTGGCCAGGCTAAGTTGACCCTTAGCCCTTGTCCCAAGATGTCCAGGTTAGATGGTTTAGCCATGGGAAATATGTGGGGTTACAGGGATAGGGTGGACGACCTGGGTAAGATACTTTGTCAGAGAGAATCGGTGCAGACTCAATGGGCCAAACGGCCTCCCTCTGGACTGTAGGGAATCTATGAAAGAGCCCAATCGATTAAGTCAGATAGATTTTTGATAGCCAAGCTCACGAGTGGTTATGGGCCAAAGGCAGGTATGTGGAGTTAGGTCACAGATCAGCCATCTCGCTAACTGGTGGAACAGGCTCGTGGGGCTGAATGGCCTCCTCCTGTTCCTGCTGTCCCTTATGTCTCTGTGAAGCACTTTGGGATATTTCTCCTGTGTGAGACGCTATCCAAATGCAACTTGGTGCTCTTAATCACAGCGCACAAAGCATGTTTGCTCCACCTAGCTTCTCCGATATTGATTCGAGAAGATACCATCTCATTGTGAGCACTCTCAGAGAGATGGGTTTTCTCTGTCGGAGCAGAGTTCTCCGAGTGCACTGCGTACAGGAGCTGAACGATAGGCTGATAGACTCACTCACTCACGTAGGCATGTCTGTGCTCACTGGCTCCCAGACCGCAACAGCTCCATTTGAAAATTCTCATCCTTGTTTTCAAATCCCTCCATGGTCTCACCCCTCCCTATCTCTGTAACCTCCTCCAGCCCCCTCCGAGGTTTCTGCGCTCCTCCAATTCCGGCCTCTTGAGCATACCCGATTTTAATCGTTCCGCCATTGGCAGCCGTGGCTTCAGCTGCTCGGGCCCCGAGCTCTGGAATTCCCTCCCGGTCCCCTCACCATCTTGCTTTCCCCCTTTCGGCAGGGCAGGCTCGAGGAGCTAGATGGCCTACTCCGGCTCCTATTTCTTAAGACACTCCTTAAAACACTCCTCTTGGATCAGGCTTTGAGCCATTTGACCTGGAATGGCTGGAATTTTACCGGCCCGCCTGCCACGGGGATGGGAGTGGGCGAGGGGCGGAGCGCGGGAAGATCCACTGACCTTGGGCTGGATTTTACAGTTTCGGGACGGGCGAGGCGGTAAGTTCCACACTATATCTCCTTTAGGGTTCAATACAAAATATTGCTCAATAATGCTTCTGTAACCGCTTTTGAAGATTTCCACTACATTTAAGGTGCTATATAAATGCAGGTTATTATTGCAAATACATCTCAGGCAACAAACTCTATTGTAGACTTAATGATGAAGCAAATGTTCATAGTTTCATCGAATCCTACAGAAGGAGGCCATTTGGCCCATCATATCTACACCGACCATAATCCCACCCAGGCCAATCCTCATAACCCCATGCATTTACCCTAGCTAGTCACCCTGACACGAAGGGACAATTTAGCACGGCCAATCCGTCCAACCAGCACGTCTTTCAGACTGTGGGAGGAAACCGGAGCACCCGGAGGAAACCCACGCAGACACGGGGAGAATGTGCAAACTCCACACAGATGGTGACCCGAGGCCGGAATTGAACCCGGGCCCCTGGCGCTGTGAGGCAGCAGTGCTAACCACTGTGTCACCGTGCCGCCCCGGGTCCCTGGCGCTGTGAGGCAGCAGTGCTAACCGCTGTGTCACCGTGCCGCCCCGGGTCCCTGGCGCTGTGAGGCAGCAGTGCTAACCACTGTGTCACCGTGCCGCCCCGGGTCCCTGGCGCTGTGAGGCAGCAGTGCTAACCGCTGTGCCACCGTGCCGCCCCGGGTCCCTGGCGCTGTGAGGCAGCAGCGCTAATCCGCTGTGCCACCGTGCCGCCCCGGGTCCCTGGCGCTGTGAGGCAGCAGCGCTAACCGCTGTGTCACCGTGCCGCCCCGGGTCCCTGGCGCTGTGAGGCAGCAGCGCTAATCCGCTGTGCCACCGTGCCGCCCCGGGTCCCTGGCGCTGTGAGGCAGCAGCGCTAATACGCTGTGCCACCCTAAGGAACATCAGCCCAGAGTTACTGAATGCGCGATGAAGGTGGGCTTTGGCAAAGTACCGACGTGATTAAAGACAAAACTGAGTGGCCGGGGTCTGGAATGCGCTGCCTGGAAGTGTGGTGGAGGCAGGTTCAATCATAGAATCCTTACAGTGCAGAAGGAGGCCATTCGGCCCATCAACACTTCACCGACTCTCACCAAAATCCCTACCCCCATAACTATCCACATTTCTACTGATCTTATGCATCTTTTGGAAACTAAGGGCCAATTTAGCACGGCCAATCCACCTAACCTGCACATCTTTGGAGTGTGGGAGGGAACCGGAGCACCCGGGGGAAACCCACGCAGACACGGGGAGAACGTGCAGACTCCACACAGACAGTGACCCAAGCCGGGAATCGAACCCGGGTCCCTGGCGCTGTGAGGCAGCGATGCTAACCACTGCGCCGCCCAAATGGCCTCCTTCAGCACTGTGACAACTCTGTGAAGAATTAGATTTCTCCATTCACAATGAAAAAGTGGGGGAGGACTAACATGGGTTAATTAGAAAACAGAATACAAGGCAGCTTCACTCGTGGAAAATGATGTGTAAGGGAGAACGTGCAGCTATAATAACCCCTCTAAAGGCTGGGTCCCTGCTATCACACTGCTCAGCACACGGCTATATGTGTCATATCTGGTCAGTGGACCATATCTCCATTAATGAAATCACCGCATCAGGTAGCTGCACAGACCAGCAATAACCTGGCATTTTACATTCATGGGAATTTATTCGACGCATCGCTCTCCCGCAGAGTTCGGGACGTCCCGTTCCCACATTCCGGACTTGGGTGTTGGATACAGGATTAATAAGGAAACAGGACAGCAGCTGCACCGTTCGCCGCATTCATCATCCTTCCCCAGAATAGCAAAAAAAAACTACAACAAACTGCGGGATACAGGTGCGGAAACTTGCCGGCTGGTCCGGTGAACAGAAAACATTTCTCCCGGACGGCTGCTGAGATACTGGAGTCAGCTCCAGTGTCCACAACACTTCCTTCATTTCCTTCCTGTACCGTGCGCTTGTCCGTAAATCCATCATCGGGACGAATCATCTCCCCGTGGGAGCGAGTTCCACGTTCCCACCAGATATGATGCATATAGTTCTGTGCTGAACAACCACCACGCTCGGGGAAAATCACAATCCCTACAGGCCATTCGGCCCATCGAGTCTGCACCAGCTCTTACCCAGGCTTAGATCATAAGACCATAAGACATAGGAGCAGAATTAGGCCACTCGGCCCATCGGGTCTGCTCCGCCATTCAATCATGGCTGATATTTTTCTCATCCCCATTCTCCCACCTTTTCCCCATAACCCCTGATCCCCTTATTAATCAAGAACCCATCTATCTCTGTCTTAAAGACACTCAATGACCTTGCCCCATAACCCCGTAGTATCATAGAATCTCACAGTGCATAAGGAGGCCATTTGACCCATGGAGTGGCACAGTGGTTAGCACTGCTGCCTCACAGCGCCAGGGACCTGGGATCGATTCCTGGCTTTGGCTCACTGTCTGTGCGGATTCTGCACATTCTCCCCGTGTCTGCGTGGGTTTCCTCCGGTGCTCCGGTTTCCTCCCACAGTCCAAAGATGTGTGGGCTAGGTTGATTGACCATGTTAAATTGCCCCTTAGTGTCAGGGGGTCTAGCTATGGTAAATGCATGGGGATTATGGGGATAGGGCCTGGGTGGGACTGTGGTTGGTGTAGACTCGATGGGCCGAATGGGCTGCTTCTGCACTGTAGGGGGTCTCTGATTCTATGAGTCTGCACTGATTCTTACCCAGGCTCACCCCATAACCCCATGCATTAACCCCACTAATCCCCGCTAAACCCACGAACCTATATATCTTGGGACACTGTGGGTCAATCTTTAGCATGGCCAATCAACCTAAGCCGCACATCTTTGGATTGTGGGAGGAAACCGGAGCACCCGGCGGAAACCCACGCAGATACGGGGAGAACGTGAAAACCCCACACAGACAGTGACCCAAGTCGGGAATCGAACGTGGGTCCCTGGCGCTGTGAGGCAGCAGTGCTAACCACTGCGTCACCGTGCTGCCCCGGGTCCCTGGCGCTGTGAGGCAGCTGTGCTAACCACTGCGTCACCGTGCTGCTAGAGTGCATGGTCGAGGCGGGTCCAATGGATGAGTTTGAAAGTGAATTGGATCATTCCCTGTAAAGGGTTACGGGGAGCGGCACTAGGTGAACTAATTCTTCCGAGGGCCAGAAATGATGGGCAGAATGGCCTCCTTTACGCTGCAACCATTCTATGCCTCTATCAGAGTTCCAATTTGGAGAATAAACAGAAGCAATGAGAAGAAAAACGCAGTCATTCTCCTCTGGGGTTCGGGCTGCTGACTGTAGCCAAGGTGGAAAGGGCTGAGCTGGTTCTGAAGCTGCTGAACAGTGGGCGATGGGCCAAGATCCCCCCCCCACCAGATATCTGCTGGCCGTATATCCAGCAGAGCCCACCCAGAAGCATGACGTGACGTCATCTCCAAAGACGGTTCTGGAAATACTTCAGCACCAAAGCACCAACGCCTGACCAGATGTAAGTTTCTCCACCGATTGAGAACACTATTATCCACAACTCTCTACTCAATCTTCTGAAATACAGTGGTGAACTGTGGGGACACCAGATTAGCCCTTATTTGATTTGATTTATTATTGTCACATGTATTAACATACAGTGAAAAGTATTGTTTCTTGTGCGCTATACAGACAAAGCATACCGTTCATAGAGAAGGAAAGGAGAGAGTGCAGAATGTAGTGTTACAGTCATAGCTAGGGTGTAGAGAAAGATCAACTTAATGCAAGGTAGGTCCATTCAAAAGTCTGATGGCAGCAGGGAAGAAGCTGTTCTTGAGTCGGTTGGTACGTGACCTCAGACTTATGTATCTTTTTCCCGAAGGAAGAAGGTGGAAGACAGAATGTCCGGGGTACGTGGGGTCCTTAATTATGCTGGCTGCTTTTCTGAGGCAGTGGGAAGTGTAGACAGAGTCAATGGATGGGAGGCTGGTTTGTGTGATGGATTGGGCTTACTCAACTGGCTGGGATCCTTTTCTCTCTTAAAGAGTCCATTTGACTAAATCTTTGAAGTTATGGAAGGGTTTGGTCAGGTAAAAGTAGAGAAGATGTTTCCACTCTTGGGAGCAAGACCTGACATCAAAACAAGTAATAATTTCAATAAGGAATTCAGGAGAAACTTATTTACCAGAGAACAGTGGGAATGCGGGAGTCGCTACCACACGCTCAAGACAGAGGGAGAGACAACCTGTCAATGTTTTTCACCTTGCATTCATCAGGACAAACACAAGAATACCAAATTTTAAATTGCCACAGCAATTTATGCTACAGGAGAGAAAAGGGTGTTGATTGGTTGGCAAGTCAACTCTGATTGGCCATGGAGGAAGCAGAAGTCTATGCTCAGTTCCCTCAGGCTCCTGGGTAATTCAAAAAAGGCCCAAGGCTCAAACATGAAGCAGATGAGACAAATAGGCCGGAATTTTACCGCCGGGGAGGCCTCGGCCGCGATTTTACAAACCTCTGCCGAGCAAGATAAAATCCCCGCACATAGTATTGATGTGTTTAGGAGAAAGAATCATAGAATCCCTACAGTGCAGAAGGAGGCCACTAGGCCCATCGAGTCTGCACCAACCACAATCCCACCCAGGGCCTATTTCCATAACCCCATATACTTACCTTGCTAATCCCCCTGACACTAGGGTCAATTTAGCATGGCCAATCAACCTAACCTGCACATCTTTCAGACTGTGGGAGGAAACAGGAGCACCCGGAGGAAACCCGCGACACAGGGAGAACATGCAGACTCCGTACAGACAGTCAACTGAGGCTGGAATCGAATTTGGGTCCCTGGTGCTGTGAGGCAGCAGTGCTAACCACTTGCCACCCTCAGCTGGGTAATAGAAAGCTGGGTAAACCCGTGAGGTGAAGAGGGGGTGTGAGGAGGCCCACATGGAGCTCAAACCTCCGTCTTGGCCCAGTTGGGCTTTTTGGCCTGCTTTGGTGATGTAGGGTAGCAGTGGGAAGGGTCCATTTCTGAATGGAGGGCTGTGACGAGTGGCGTTCCTCAGGGATCTCTGGAATTCTCTGCCCACTGAGGTGGTGGAGGCTACCTCGCTGAATATGTTTAAAGCGCGGATGGATGGATTCCTGATCGGTAAGGGAATTAAGGGTTATGGGGATCAGGCGGGTAAGTGGTACTGATCCACGTCAGATCAGCCATGATCTTATTGAATGGCGGGGCAGGCTCGAGGGGCTAGATGGCCTACTCCTGCTCCTATTTCTTATGTTCTTATGTTCTTATCAGTGCTGGAAACTTTGCTGTTTGTAATATATATAAATGATTTGGAGGAAAATGTAACTGGTTTGATTAGTAAGTTTGCGGACGACACAAAGGTTGGTGGATTTGCGGATAGCGATGAGGACCATCAGAGGATATAGATCAGTTGGAGACTTGGGCGGAGAGATGGCAGATGGAGTTTAATCTGGACAAATGTGAGGTAATGCATTTTGGAAGGTCTAATACAGATAGGAAATATACAGTAAATGGCAGAACCCTTACGAGTATTGATAGGCAAAGGGATCTGGGTGTACAGGTACACAGGTCACTGAAAGTGGCAATGCAGGTGGAGAAGGTAGTCAAGAAGGCATACGGCATGCTTGCCTTCATCGGCCGGGGCACTGAGTTTTAAAATTGGCAAGTCATGTTGCAGCTTTCTAGAACTTTAGTTAGGCCACGTTTGGAATACAGTGTTCAATTCTGGTCGCCACACTACCAGAAGGATGTGGAAGCTTTGGAGAGGGTACAGAAAAGATTTACCAGGATGTTGCCTGGTATGGAGGGCATTAACTATGAGGAGAGGTTGGAGAAACTTGGTTTGTTCTCACTGGAAAGACGGAGTTGAGGGGAGACCTGATAGAAGTCTACAAGATTATGAGAGGCATGGACAGAGTGGATAGTCAGAAGCTTTTTCCCCAGGGTGGAAGAGTCAATTACTAGGGGGCGCAGGTTTAAGGTGCGAGGGGCAAGGTTTAAAGGAGATGTACGAGGCAGATGTTTTACACAGAGGGTGGTGGGTGCCTGGAACTCGTTGCCGGGGGAGGTAGTGGAAGCGGATACGGTAGTGACTTTTAAGGGGCTTCTTGACAAATCCATGAATGGGATGGGAATAGAGGGATATGGTC